>NC_050573.1:234479838-234779838 GCF_011100635.1 Trichosurus vulpecula | reverse complement strand
CTCTCATATGTCCACTAGGTAATTGAGCAAAGGTCTCACATTTGTAATACAAATACTTAAGTTAATGATTATGTGTGATCTAAAAACCTTTAGGATTCTTAGCACATTCTGCCTCCTTTTCCACCAATCTGGTACCATCAGAAATAGACTTTGCAGGACTAAGGGCAATATTGTTTTTCTTTGTTGCATGGTTTTTCATGGTCAGAGAACTCATTACCAAATGGTGATGAGTCTCACAACTGAGATCTAGATTGGTGCTCAGAAATCAGACATTATCTGTTGTCAGGATAGCCTGACATAACCTGAAGCCTGCTGGCATCATTTTCAAGATTCTCAAGTCCTGTCCTTTCTACCACCTATGAAGCATCAGTAAAGGGCTTTGCATAGGGAATTTTTTATAAAAATTTATATTATATGATATTACATGTAATTACACGATAAATACATTAGAGCATTACAAAATAAAGTTGCGTGTGAAGTCTAAGAGAGACCTTTCTAGAAGACTTCCCAAAGGAGGCAGCATTTGAGTGGAATTTTAAGAATAGGCAGAATTTCTTAAGAAAGATAGAAGCTCAATGAATTTAGCCCACCCAGGGGCCTGTACCAATGTTGCCTTCTAAGAACTCCTGTGTCAACTGAGAAGGCACAGAAAAAAAAAAGTTCTCCAGCTTAGTGAGATCTGGAAAAATAAAATGGAATGATTTAATTCCATTTAACCTTCCTCCCAATTAAGTGAGGGCTCTAAGGAAATGGAATGTCTCTGACTTGGCCCCATGGTAAACAGCTATTGCACAATTCTTCAATGAAATTGCTACCAAAATGCTTATTACATCATTATATAGACTATGTGTAACAAGTGCGAAAAAGCAGACAACTGATATCTTTAAAATAACAAAAAGAGCAAGAAAGATGGTGTTTATATAGTAAGTTCATAGCCATAATCCCTAAAGTCATTACTCAAAATATAATTCTGTAAGCATGGCTTGGGAGAGCTACCAAGTTTTCCTTTTTCTTTAATTTTAATACAGATGAAATCAATATCAATCTTCCCTGAATTTTTATGCCTTGACTGTTATGATGGTCATATGTGTCATTGTGGTGTTGCCTAGTTGCCTGTCATATTATTGGTGATTTATGGGACACATCTACAATGCTAAAACATCCCTGACTTAGCTGCTTTGTTGACATTATACTCTACACTTCCCTGGGCATGCTTGTACAGATAAACAGGTCTATGTCATATAGTCGATTCACTTCTGTTCCAGTCCCTTTCTTCAATTATTCATTATAACTGCTTTGAAAAGTTACTCCATTATCAATGTGTCTTTCTAGTTTGTGAAGAATTTACTTTTTCCTGAGAGGTCACTGAACAAGTAGCACCATATTTTGTCCAAGTTGATTAGAGGGTGAGTACCTAAATATTAGAGCTTGTTAAATATGACCTGGGTTACCTCTGGAGGCCAATGTGTTCCCCACCTGTGTAGTAGGATCAATGTCAATTAGGGTCTCTGCCATGTAGAAAAGACTAGATGTTGCCTAAAAGCAAGAGAAGCTATCCTCAAGAATCCATTGGCCCAGGAGACTTGAGACACTGATGTGGTTTTCACTTTCTCTCAGGCAAATTCTTAACTTTTTTGCATCAGGGGAAATCTTTAGTAGTCTGATAAAGTTTACAAATCTTTTCTTAGAATACTTATTTAAAAACATAAAACAACATGCATTGAATAAAAAAGGAAAAAATATTTTGAAATTATCAAAAAAAATTTTAAGTTCACAAACCACAGGTTAAAAACTAATCTAGGAAATACAAAAGACCAATCCACAAGGAATTAGTGGTTCAGTAGATAGAGTCCTGGGTCTGGAGTCAGGAAGACTTGTCTTCCTGAGTTTGAATCCAACCTCAGACTGACTGTGTGCCCCTGGGCAAGTCACTTAATTCTGTTTGCCTCAGTTTCCTCAGCTGTAAAATGAGCCAGAGAAGGAAACGGCAAATCACTCCAGTATCTTTGCCAAGAAAATCCCAAATGAGGTCATGGAGAGTCAAACATGACTGGAAATCACTGAGAAATCAAAACTTGATGGATGCTGCATTGCCAGTTGAAGTCAACCAATGTCTAGGACCTTCTTCTAGGAGAAGGTATTATAGTGGCCTTCTGGTCAAACTTACTCTTCTGATCAGAAACATTTCATTACTGAGACAAGAGGGGTGGCTACCTTAAACACTGCAATATCCTTACTGAGTAGCCTTACCATGCTATTATTAAGTAAGCATTTTTGATAAGTTTATATGTTATCTAGATATCACCTTTCATTCCAGTCCCCAGCTAGAACCACTGGTCTAAATTAACCATAGTCTAAGATACCATCATTGGAGTTTTTCAAGCAGTGGCTAAACAAACACTTTCCAGAGAGTGTACAAGTGTAATTCCTGTTTCAAGTAGTAGTTGGACCTTAAAGGTCTCTTCTAAATCTAAAATTATAGCTTTTAGGTTCTTATTATAGCACAAGAAATATAGCCTTGCTACTTATCCTCTATCTCTGTCTCTCACCGTCACTCAAATCTATGGTACAGAGAGAAAATACACTACATTGTTCTAGGTCTAGATGTAATACATATTTCTAGATTAGTATTAGCCAGAGGAGAATGTTATTTTTAGAAATCCCCTGAAGATGAAGCTTTGGGGGTGAGAAGGAGACTACCTCTTTTTCAGCCTCAGTCTCAGTGTTCGCTCTCCTTGGCTGGAGAAGGTCTTAGGAAACTTTGAAAGGTCCAGAGGATTTTGAACTTCCCATCCTCTTTTTGGTGCTCTGAGGACAGCAGTGGCCTGAGTCAGTGTTCCACTGGGAGCCAAGAACAGACTGGATGTGAGTTTGGGAAGGCAGATTCATAGTGTCACAAAAAAGCTATACCCTGCCTACGGGGAGCTTCTTGAGCACCCCACTAACTTCCCTCGGTGTCTGAAGCCTTCTCCTACTGAAGTAGCCAGTAGTTGTGCCAACCCCCTTTTCCCATTAATAAATTCCTCCTTGGGCTTCCATTTTAGAGTGGGGCCCAAGTTGGCCAACCTGTCTTTCTGACTTTCTGAACTTTAACATCATGATTTTAAGTAGGTACCTTCATGCTTGCACTCTCATTTTTCATCTCCCTATTGTATGTTTTCCCCATATTAAAATGTAAACTATTTGAGGGCAGGAACTGCCTTTTTTTCCTTATATTTGTGTTCTCAGTGTTTAGCATACTGACTGGCACATTGCAAACTTAATAAATACTTGTTACCTATCTAACCAGGCAGTTTCTCCAAAAACTGTGACCGTCAGTTTCTTCATTTCTAAAATAGGTTTAATAATGCATGAACTCTGAAGCAGATAGTGTCTCAGTGGATAGAGAGCCAGCCTTAGAGGATAGAAAATCTTGATTTTCTCACCTCTGACATGAACTGGTTGGGTGATCCCAGTCAAGTGACTTTCAGTGGTCTAGGCAGTTCTCTTAGATCAGTGGTATCAAAGTCAAATAGAAATAAGGGCCACTAAACCACATATAAGTATTCCTTCAGGCCACAGATTATCTTAGAAAACTACACGTTTAAATAATTCTTTTTTATTGATACATTAAAATCAAATAGGAACTACATTTTAATCTGGCTTGAAGTGCTGTGGGCTGCATGCAGCCAACATGAGTTTGACACCTCTGTCTTGGGCTTTAAGTTGCAGATTAGATGGCAACCTGCATTGGTTGGCAATTTCCTCACCAGGAGTTCCCTCTACCAGTTAAATCACTGCCCTGTTAAAGCAAACAAACAAGAAAATGCTTGTTCCACTTACCTCACAGGTTTGTAGCACAATCAAATCAGATAATTTACATGAAGCACTTTGGAGTACAACACATTATATAAATATAAACTGTTTTTTCTCCCAGTTGCTACAACAGTGCTTTGAGCATCATAAGGCTTAATAAATGTTGAACCAATGTCATAGATCACTTGTGTCAGGGAGATGAAAGCTACAAGCTACAAAAAGACTACACAGCTAAGACACTCCAAATGTGATTTGCACAGTAACACTTATGGGGGTTGGGGGAAAATGCTTGGCCTTCTGAGGCATGAGATATAGAGTCTTGTGTACTGCGCCTGAAAAACACAATAATAGCAATTTAAGGGATGATAAACCGCATAACTTAATGAAACCGTATTTGGCATAAGAGACATTACTAAGGACATTTATGACTGGAAAAGGAGGTAGACCAACTATGGAGGAAGAGGAAAAAGTAACAGATTGACAGGTTGACTGCTGCACTGGTATTGACAAAATAAGGTAAGAACTTCTCTGAGCCTGTTTCCTCACCAATATATGTGGATATAAATATCTATACTATGTATTTCACGGGCTTGTTGATACAAAGCACTTTGTAAGCCTTCATGCTTTATACAGATACACAGATATAGTATTTGCATATATATATGTATATACATACATACATACATATATATATGTATATACATATACATATATATATACAGGGTGTCCCTAAAGTCTGGACACATAAGAAATCTTATTAACATCTCATTAACTGTTTCACTGAAGACTCTGTGTTGTTCAGCAACTTCTTTTTCTGGGGTATGCTAAAGGAGAAGGTGTACTCAATGAAAATGAAAATCACAGATGCAACACACTTGAATGAACACATAAAGAGTGAACGTGCTAAAATTGACGGCAATGTGGAGTTATTGCTTCGAGTTCACGCGAACCTTGCAAAGCGCATCAACCTTTGCATCACAAATGATGGAAATCATATGGAAGATGTTATTTGTTAATATTCCAACTAAATAAAATGTTGTTGAAAATTTCATTCCTTTCATTTCTTGAAAATACGCATTTTGCCTATGTGTCAAGACTTTAGGAACACCCTGTATAGATATATTTTTATATATAAAAATATATAGATATAATATTTGTATATATACAAATATAAATACAAATGTATATAATATATATAAATTTGTATGTATATACATACATATATGTTCATACACATACATACACACATACACATATACATATATATGTGTGTATATGTTAGAATTAGAATGGACCCTAGGGACCATCTAGTTTCATGCCCAGCCTTTCTAGATGTGGAAATGAAGGTAGTTACATACGATGATGATAGCATGCATTTTTGTGTGTCTATGAATACCATTATTTCTCTATCGTAGGCCATACTCTGGGAACTACTTAGAGATGCTGAATGTTATTTTCACTCTTTTAAGCCTTTAAGGAGCTATTGTGGAAATTGCTAAAAAGTAGTCTTTGGTCCATTACTAAAACTCTGGGTGTACAAGGACTGCATTCAGTATTGGAGGTTCTCAGTAATAGCTGGCATTGACATAGTGGGTCAGTATCTGCAAAGTGCCCATTTTGTCTTGATAGTAACCTTCAATTTTACAGATGAAGAAACTGAGGCTGCTAGATTAAACTGATTAGTCAATATACATTTATTGGCATTTACAATATTCTAGGAATTATGTTAAGCACTGGGGAAATGGACAAAGAAAGTCATCCCTGTCCTTAGCGAACTCAAGTTCTAATGGAGTAAACAACATGCAAACAACTAAGTATATACATGTACAAATTGAAGGCTATTGTTCAGGTGCATGACCTGCCTGTGAATCAATCATTGATTGTCCATCTATCATCTTTATTGTGGTATCAGTGGGGCAACAAGTGACCAGGAAAAAACAAGAATTCATCTTAGCAAAAAGTCAACCTTCACACCTTGTTACAAGATATTATCAATACCAATTTTTTTAAAAAGTAGCTTCATAAGAAGAATAGCAAAGACTCAGGACTATGCTTGAGCAAAATCATTTTATAAAAAAAAAAATTGTTCCTTTCATGCCCTGCCTCCCCGCCCACCCCGCCCTGCAAAAAGTATGAATTCTTGCTTGATCACTGGTCTTGCTACTAGGTAATGAGATTTAAAAAACAAAACCAAAACCGGATAAAAACCTTCACTTGCAACATGATGTGGTTTCCCTTACCCTGATGGTATTTTTCTGAACAAAAAGGGGGTCAGAACTCCTCCGTGCCATGTTCTTTCTCCCAACCATAGGTTACAGTAGTAGAGAAAGGAGGAGAGAAGGAAGGAAGGAAAGAAGAGGAAGGAAGGAAAGGGAAGTGAAGGGAAGAAGGAAGGAAAGAAGAAAGGAAGGAAAACTATAAACACCATTTATCTTATCTAGAGATGACCAGTAAAGTGTTTTGGACTCTGAAAAAAAAAGCATTGCACACATCAAAAATTTTATCCTATGACCATGAGAAGAATGTCTTTTTTAAGGCTGTGAAAGAAGCTGGGGTGAGGAGGGGGGTTCAGATATAGATATGTATACTAAAATATGCTCCACTATATAATGTTATCATTATAAAGCTGTTGGAAGCAAACACAATACTCCATCATGATAGACAACTCAGAGGACAACATATGGCTATGACCCTTAGGGCCTTACTTCAGAAAGATTTCCTAAGAATCCTGCTATAATACACTGTCTTAATGCCCCTTTGCTTCCATTAGTTTACCAGCATGTGTGGCACTTTGGTGAGACTTTGTGAAAAGTTTCTAATTCTTTTTATTCCATATGTTTCGAATTGTAGCTTTCATCATTGTGAGATGGTCTCTAGGGGAGAACTGAGCCTAGTTATGTCTTTTATGTGATAAATGACATGTCTAGACAAGTGTCTTTCACCTTGTAAGTGCTTAATAAACACTAATTGAAAAGGATGCTAATGGAATAATCATTATTATATTGTAGAAATACAGCAGAAGATATGTGTGCATATGTATGTGCATATATATACATAACCGTGTGTGTGTGTGTGTGTGTGTGTGTGTGTGAGAGAGAGAGAGAAAGAGAGAGAGAGAGAGAGAGAGAGAGAGAGAGAGAGAGAGATAGGTGGTAGTAAATTTTACCAAAGTTGAGGATTCTTAATACTGCATTATCACTCTACCATAATGTGCTTTGCTCCTAACCAGATGCCATGTAATACCAAGAAGAAAATAGTTACAGCTCATGCCTTCCTGGAACTCACCTCCTCCTCTGATGCCAAATATATTTATTCACTCTTTTGAGTCATATGAATTGGAAATATTCTGGTTTTTAAGGAGGCAAATGAGAATTGGGGTCTACTCTGTAAAATAAACAAAAGCAAATCTTTTCATATTTTTAAAAGAATCTTATAAGTTAGAAAGATAATTGCTCTCCATGTAAAAGTTTAAAGAAGTCTATACTATATATTTTGAAAATGTGTATCTTTTCAGTACGTAAAGGGGTAAGGGAAAGGGGAGACGAAGAAAGAGTAGTCTGGTAGCAAACATAGCCTCAAACAAATACTGGCTATGTGAACATGGGACATTTCTTAACCTCTGGGTAACTAACAATATCAATCACAATTGCCATTGGCAAGCTTTCATTGATAGAGGTAGTTTCCTCTCTCTGTCTCTGAGTCTATCTCTGTCTGTCTTTGTCTCTCTCTTTGTGAGGTTGATGATTTCTTGCACCTCTGCCTCACTTAAATACAATTTACATACAAGTCAAGACATCACCCTTGTGAAGTCATTGGTCCTCTTTGAGAATGATCAACAACAGCTAATTCTCTTTCTCTCCTTATATATATAAAAAGTTTTCCTCAGGAATGAAGTGAGAAAGTCAGACTGTTAGACTAGATGGCCTCAGGAGTCCCTTCAATCTCCAATCCCATAACATTAGTTTATAGTTTTGGACCTGGAGTCAAGAAAACCTGAGTTCAAACCCAGCCTCATGCATTTACTAGCTGTGTGACCCTAAGCAAGCCACTTAACCTCTGTCTGTCTCAATTTCTTCTGCTATAAAATGGGATAATAATAACATCTCTCTTGTAACGTTGTTGTGAGGATAAAGATAATATTCATAAAGTACTTTGTGAACTTTAAAGTGATATATAAGTGCTAGCTATTTTTATCAGTATATAATTACAGATCATAGGTATCTGTGTGTGTGCGTGTATACTCACACACATATAAATATATACACATGTATATACATCTGGGTATACACAGTCATAAATATATACATATATCAATGTATACACAGATTGTATGAGTATATATAATATATATTTTATGTATATATATACATACATACATACACACATGAATACAAGTATTACATGTTAAAAGGAGAACTTGAATTTGGGTCTTCTCTGAGGCACATTTTCTAGCCACTGTATCATACTAACCCCCCCACCCTCACCCCTACCCCCCCACCCCCATCTTCCATATAATGGAAAGGTGAACATTTCCAAGGTACATAGTACATAAAACCTTGCATGAAAGAAAATTATCTGAGAGGGTATGTTTTTTAAAAATGAAAACCTATTTTGTAGAGCTATATTTATATTTGGATCTCCCTCAGCACTTGTTTACTCCCACCCCCACGAAAAATATATGTATCCATGATTTCACTGGTATAGGGAAATTCCCTCTACTGGACAGGTTAGCAACCATTGGCAATTTATAGCCTTAGAGTATTTCCTGGGGGCAAGGAAGATGGAGGAGATATAAATATCTTGTACCAGGGGCTCCCAGCCAATATGTGGCCGATACAGGACTCAAAGCCAGGTATTCATGACTCTGAAGCCAGATTTTTATTGCCTATGCCCATATTTCTTTTGTATGTATGTATAAAGGTAGAGAGGGAGGGAGGTAGATAGAGACCTTCTCTCTATTAATCTCTCTGTGTATGTTTATCGGTATGTATATGTATGTGTTCATACACACATTTGGGAACCTCTATATTTCTGTGTATCTTGGTCTATTTCCACTTGGCCCTCTGGAAAATTGAGCTAAAAATACTTACTTCCTCCTTCATTAATGGCTATTTGGGAGAAAAGTTTTATAGAAATGCAAATATGTGTTCTATTGCGTCTGTGCCCAGAAACGCACATACACACCCACACACATTTGATTCAACTATTGGTATTAGAGGATGGAAATCTAGGAGGAGACAGCATGATACAGTGTTAGATCATGTGCTCTGAAATCTAAGAATCTGGGTTCAAATCCCTTCCCTGATGTTTCCTACCTATATGGCCTTGAGCAAAGTCACTTAACCTCTCCAAGCCCCAGATTCTTCACCTGTAAAATGGGGTGTTTGGACTACATGGCCTCTGGAATCCCTTCTAGATCTAGCTCTATGATGTGATGCCTGTAATGCTTAGGAGATGAGCAATAAATCCTAAGACTTCTGCTTAGGCCCAACTACCATTCACTTGGGATGTTTTTCCTGTTCTGGGATCACACTCTAATTTTACAAATGCAAAGATTAATACCATACACCTTCTTTTGGCCAATTCAGTATAGCCTTAGGACTGATGACCCATAGAAAGGGAGCTATTCAGATTCTGACCTAGAATTCTTGTTCTTTCAGCTCTTATCAAAAGAACACCAAACCTCTGAGAATAATGGAAAAAATTCACTCAGTCAACATGGGCATCTACAAGACTTTCATTCTTTGGTATTGCATGGCTAGAGCATATAAGTTCTTCGCTTATTTATTTTTTTGTAATTATATCCCTGGGTCTATCTTAATGATGAGTATATAGTAGGCATTTAATAATTGTTTAT
Organism: Trichosurus vulpecula; assembly: GCF_011100635.1. Taxonomy (NCBI): domain Eukaryota; kingdom Metazoa; phylum Chordata; class Mammalia; order Diprotodontia; family Phalangeridae; genus Trichosurus; species Trichosurus vulpecula. The sequence goes on along the minus strand of NC_050573.1, from coordinate 234,770,186 downwards.
TGATTTATTGATTTCCTTGGCTTCCAATACACCATTTTCTTTGTGTATGAAGTGATAAACCACAAACTACATCCAAGCTCAATAGAAACAACATTAGTGATTTGAGTGACTCCAGAAGGCACACATCCTGTGAGAAAGTATGAATTCTATTTATTTAAGTCAAATGCATAAGATCCCAAGACCATCACTAGATGCTTCTGAGTTAGATAAAGCAAAGGACCCTTTCCCATGTCAGCTTCAGAAAAAGTATGCTTCATTTGCATTGCTTTTGGGAAATTTAAATGAGAGTGGGGGTGTGCAAGGGGGTGTTTGAAAGACTGGCAAAGAGATTGGGGAGAAGGGCGGATATCACTGCAAGTAACAATGTAAGTAGAACAATATGTACCCAAGTGCAATGCTGTTGTGAAAAAAACAAGTTTTTTTGATGTATTCTTTTGATAATGCCTTAGAGAAGCTAAATTAAAAAAATGTTGAGGATGCTAAGGTTATTATATAGATTAAAATTCAGTTTGATAGCTAAAGGGAGGCAAGTGACTCTTGAATTCCTAAGGTCTCTGCTAGCTCCAGTATTTGAGGTATAACCCACCTCCCAGAGGTGCAGAAGTCAGAAATAGGTCACACTTCTCTCTGCCAACAAGTTCATTTTACAAGTTGCACGATCATTCCATTATATTCCTTCACCTCCCTGGGGTTCCTACAGGTTAGGTCTGAGAAGTCTGAAAAATATAGTCACAAATATGAGAGCTGCAACAGTTCAACCCATTCCTTATTTGTTTCTTGTCACAGTTCAGCTCCAGCAAGAGTAAAGCAAGGCCCTCAAGGCTCTACTGCAAGAGAAGCCTGAACAAACCCTGCAGGGCTCCACTTATTTTACCAGTCTGGATGCTCAGGAAAAAATATACTCTCATTTCATTGGTTCTGCCTTTTATTCTATCTATCCTGACTGCCTGGTTTTAATCACTACCATCTTCTTCGGCCAGTCAGGCTCATCATGTTTCCCCCTGCTGGGGGTTGCTGTCCAAGGTCCCTTCATTCCTCCTCTTCCTGAGAGTGGCCAGCTTCTCATTAACACTAAAAACTTTTCACAAACAAAAATCTGAGTATGAGTCACACATTCACCCCTGATGACTTCATTCCTTTAAAACACAGCCTTAAGGTTAAAAAAAAACTAGGAAGTTTTATTGAGCAGTTGCTTTCTGATTCCTTTATAAGATAAGGCTGAGTCTTTTGTCCTACAATCCCTTTATCTGCATGCTGTAGTCACTTATATATAAGAAGACATTTAACTGAAATATTTTTAGATTGTCAGGCATTTATTATATATCTATAGCAAGCAAGGCTGTCTTTGTTGTCATATTTCTAATCACCAGAGCCTAAAAGGAACATAACTAAAACAGCTTGCTGCATGCCAGGGAAGAAAATTAATAAGATATTTATTTCTCTGTATGTAAGTGAGCATGCACTGAATAATAGGGCCCAGAGCAAAATCACTGTTCTTACTTGGTGTCTCAGCCTCTCGCCTTGTAGCAAAAAAAATAGAAACATGTGACACTACTACCTTCAGTTTTCAGTCTCTAAGGACCCTTCTAGAGTCTTATTTTGGCCATCTGGCCTCTAAGACTCACTTTATAGGAAAGAAATGGCCCATGAAGCCCTTTTCTTCTTCCATATCCAAAATGTACCACTTCCTCATTCCAACATAAAGGCCATACCCACCTATCCCTAGTAGGGAGGAGAAAATGGAGAGTTTTTAAACAGATATGCTTGTGAGCATAGGATTGTTGAAGGAAATTGTTTAGCCAGTGTCAGTTTGTCTGTTATTCCTAACTGTGTAACTCTTGCCTTATTATGTGCCTCCAAAACCTGACTGTCCACCAACTCCAATCTGCCATGCCTGCATGTCTGCTTGATCTTTGAGCAGTGTGTTTGAATCATGTCTTGACCTTGGTTTGACCTCTTAATAAAAAGAGCAGTAAAGAGAGAATTAGCAGTCCTGATCCATAGTCACATTCCTACTACTAATTCTCTTTGACTTTGAGCAAGTCATTTCACCATGCTAGGCCTCAATCTAAGTTTCCTCCTTTCCCACTTTAGCAGTCCACAGTTCTCTCAGATTTATTTACTGTACCCTGGCTGGACACATCTATTCTATACTTCTTACTTGCACCTGGCTCTTTCCATCTGTTAACAACCAAGAAGCACCACTTCCTGATCAGACATTGTATATCTAGTCCTCATTTCAGAAAGGTCCTCTCTCCCACTACCTCCTCCTTCTGGTCAAACTCTGCCTAGCTAGTGAGCTCCTGATCCAAGATAGGATACTTAAATTCCAGACCCATTTCTTTTTTTACATGACACTGAATAGAAACCATCTTAGAACTGCAGTATATTATTGTCTTCTTCCCCAAATTTATATTGAGATTTAACATAATGAGGAATAAAAAGTGCTTTCAAGTTCTTGTGTGAAAAGTGCTAAAGAATATTAATAGCTGAAATATCTGCAGAGTTGTCTTCTGAGTGAGCCATAAGTTATATGTATGCTCTCTTGTCCTTTTGCAATGGTTTCTTACTTAGGTGTACATGTATAATTTTGTGAAAGAGTCTCCTACCTTTATTCATTACTAAAGAAAAAGATTAATACATGTACACACATACATAAAAATTGAATTTAATAGTTTTTTTTGTATCTACTAAGGGTCTCCCATAGGTTATAAGGGCTAATTGGTCAGTACTTATATCTATGACAATTAGATAAGAAACCTAAATGAATTCCATTTTACAGATGGCAAACTGAGGCAAAGGAGAATGAAACACTGTATTCAGAGCTACATAATAAGAAAGCCAGGACCATAACATTTTTCTCTTGATTCTTTTTATTGAATTCTGATGCTAAGTGTAGACTATTATTATAGTCATAAAGGGGAAGGGAAATGGTAATATTTCATATAGAGTTGGCTGTCACCAAGGGGATAAAATGACTGGTGACCATGGCAAATAAATGAAAATGATGAAGAGATTCATAAAACTGAAACATATAATACAAATAGTTTAGTTGTGCAGCCATAACTAGGATGGGGCAATCAGCGGTTTGCTACAGAACCCCGAAATTCAGAGACCATTGACAGCAATTTCATTCTTTGGTCATCTCAAAAACTACTGAGATGAGCAGCTATTTAACAAGAATAATTAGTTATATCAGGAAAACTTGGTACTGTCTTGCTTGCCAAATCTCCACTTCCTTCCCACCCTAACAATTGCTTTAGCATTTCTTGGGAATCTCCATATTCTCACTATGGGACCTTAGATTTCTTATTTCAATCCTCAAATGAATTTATCTTTAAAAAAAAAGATTCAAAAGCTCTTGTCAAGCTGCCATTTTTTTTTAATTTTCCAAAGACACCACAATGGCAAGTTGGGGCTCTATAATTTGTGTATTTAGGTGTCTTGTCTTCAGATGTAAAATTTTCTTAAGTTCTCTTTAGCAAATATACCATAATGGAAGTGTCACTATATCCAGACTGGCTACTTTGTGGAAAAAAATTCCTTGATATCCCCATTTGGTAGGCTTTACAGCTTATTGAGTATCTGTGCTAAACTTTTGTTTCAAAATTTGTTTTCCTTCCCCTTCCAAATGATTTTGGAATATCTTGCCCAGCAGTTAACTGACTTTACTCAGGAAATGGGCATTTTTAATGATAATCCTCCATAAAACATATATAAAAAGCTACATTTTTAAACAATTAAATCATGCAATGCATTCCAAATAAATTTTTGTATGTATTCTGTATTATTGCCATCATTTTCTATACATTAGCATAGTTATTTAAAAATTGGAGTAAATATAATAGGAAAGTAACTAAATTTGACATGTAATACTATCATTTTCTATAGTTTTATGATAAGAGAAGTTTCAGAGAACTTAACTTTCTTGGTCATACCCTTTCAAATCCTCAGAAAGAATAAGGATCTCTCATTTCAAAATGGTCATCCAGGTAAACCTACACCTGAATAGGAATCCCCCTTTATAATACTTATTCATTCAGCCAATAATCATTTATTAAGTACTTACCATGTACCAGGAACTGGGGATAAAAAGACAGAAATGAAACAATCTTTGACCTCAAGAAGCTTACATTTTATTGAAGGGGAAAACATGAATAGAGATGTTAATACAATGCAACCAGTGGTAGTGGTAATAGGAGTGAGGTGCTAGCAACTAAAGAATTCAGGATGGGGATTATATAGAAGGTGATACTCTCTAGCTAAACCTTGAACACAACTAGAAATTCTATGAAGTAGTAAAGGAGAGAGTGCAATCCGGGCATGACAGATAGCTTATTCAAAGTCATAGAGATGAGAAATGGAATGTTTTACATAGGCAACAACAGGCCAGTGTGACTGGAACAAAGAGCTTACGTAACAGAACATAATGAACAGGGAGTAATGAATAATAAATCTGAAAAAGTAGGCTGGAATCATGTTATGAAGAACTTTAAATGCCAAACAACGATATTTGTGATTTATTATAAAGGAAATAAAAAATCCTTAGAATTTTTGGAGTAGAGGAATGACATGATCAGACATATATTGAAGGATATCATTCTGGCAGCTATTTGGAGGATACACTGAAGAGAATAAAGTAAAGTCAACAAGTTTTTATTAAGTACCTACTATGGACCAAGCATTGTGATAAACATTGAGGCTACAAAGAAAGTAAAAAATTAGCCCTGCTTTTAAGGAGCTCATAGTCTAAAGCAGGAGTAGGGAAACATGCAGCCTTGAGGCCATATGTGGCCTTCTAGGTCCTTGGGTGCAGCCTTTTGACTGAGTCCAAGTTTTACAAAACAAATCCTTTTTTTAAGTGGATTAGACTTAATGAGAGAGGAGAAATTTGCAACCAGGAAATCATATCGGAGGCCATTGCAATATGAAATAATGTATTAGGTTACATATGCTTTAGTAGACAGAAAAGGGCAAGTATGAGAGATATTATGGAGGTAAAACAATGAGATGTGACAACTGATTGGATGTCAGGGAAGTAAAGAATCAAGGATGACTATCTGATTGTGAACTTGAATACTTAAAGACTAGAGGTGGGCCACAACAGAAGAAAGGAAGTTTGGAAGCAGGGGAGGGGTGGGGGGGAAACATAATTTTTAGATATATATCAAATATAAATAATAAAATAATCAACTGTTTTGTTGATATTGGTTTTGAGATCCATACAGTATATCTAGCTGTAAATGTCTAACGGATGGATATGCAATGAGCTCATGAGACAGCAGAGTGGTAGCAATATAGATCTAGGGCTTCATTTGCATAAACAGAATACATGGTTCAACTTATGGGAACTGATGCAATAATCAAGAAAGAATATATAGAAGATAAAACAGCACAACATGGCACCCTGGGGCACACCAGCAATTGGGGGCATGGTATAGACCCTGGTCCAAAAAAGAAGACTTATAAGGAGTTCTTGACAGGTAGAAGGGGAACCAAGAGAGACCAGTGATGTGAAAACTTGAGAAGAGAAAAGGGCCATTGAAAAATGTCAAACACTGCAGAAGTCAAGAAAAATGAGGTCAAAGAAGGTCATCAGATTAGAGAGGGATTGGTTCTGGCTCAGTAATGTGGCTGGTGTATGAGCTCTCCCTTCCAACTTTGTACTGTCTTCCAATTTCAAATTCATATTGGTTATACCTTTATTCAAGTCATTAGTGAAAAAAAAAATGTTGAGCAGCATGTAAAAAAAGAAGATGGGGGCAGGGTACTCTAAGCTGACTTAAAGCTTTTAAAGATCTTTTTTTGAGTCCAGCCATTCAACAGTTCTAAATCTAATTATGTTATCTCCTAGCCTCATCTCTCCATTTTACATGAAATTATATATCACAAAAGCATTGTTGAATGCTTTATGGAAATGCAGGTATACAACATCTATGTCATTTTCCTCATCTGCCTATTTAGTTAGCCTGCCAAAAAAGGAAATGAACTTAATTTGATATGATCTGTTCTTGGTGAAATGATACTGATTCTTACCATCCCTATATACAAATATATAAAAACCATCTGAATTTTATATCCATTTATATGCATGCATACATATCTATATCTATCTACAAATATGCGTATACATACTATGTGTAGTGTATGTGTGGAGAGAGAGAGCAGAAGGGAAAGGAAGAGAAAGGGAGAGGAGGGGAGGGGAGGGGAAGGGACAAGAGGAGAGAGAGAGAGGGAGGGAGGGAGAGCACTTACTGGGACCAGTAAACTCTTGCTACAGCCTCTGACATAGCTGCTGCTGTTGCTATGATCCAATTCTCGCTTGGATTTACACTTAGCAATGTGTTTAGGATGTATTTGGCTAAGAAATATAAAATTCCAAACTTGGCCAAAAAGATATTAAAAAAAGATGTAGAGGCCAAGAAGAAACTCTCTATCCCTTAATTACTAGCTAACTCTAGTAATGTCTTCTTGAGCTAATTTCATTTCTAAGATTGGGTGCTTTTCTTTACTCCAAAATACACTAAACTTTCTTTGAGCTTAAATACAACCTTAACACCAAAATCACCCTTCACTATTCCCCTTAACTCCTCTGACACCTGCTTGGGAGATTATAAGACTTGAAACATGATACTCAACTAGGAAATGCTAGTTTTGAATAGTGATCTCTCTCCTTACCTTTGGAATTGTGTGTGTGTATGTCTGTATATCTGTGTATGTATACACACACACAAAATGCGTGTATATATTTATATACATATACCAGTATATGAACACACATACACACATATGCATAGATAGATATTCACACACAAATATACATATGTGTGTGTATTGCTGTTTGTCCTCCATTTTTGAAGAGGACTAGTGATATCACTTGGTGATATCCTGACTCATAGTTGAATCTGGTTTAAGTGAGGCAAAGTTGCACAAAGTCATCAGCCTCACTCTTTCTTTCAGAGTCATCAAAGTCCAGTGGCAAGACAAATGTCAGGATGACTGGTGATGGCCCAGGATACAGTGAGTGACCTTGGCATCTTCAACGTCTGACCATGCTCTAAGTGCTCCACAGCACCTGCTTTAGTCACCTTCATGGCTGTTGGAACAAATTGTTCTCATCTGCCCCCTAGAAGTCTTCACATGCTTGGGGTAGACACCCCACTAATTCACTGACAGGTCCGTGGCACCTCAGTTAGCCTAAACCTGGTTTAGCCCATCTGCCAAGATGCTTTACTGGACTGTGTATATATAATGGATATATGTAAGTACATCCACAATCACACATTCGCATGGATAATTTAAAATGATCTGTATTCAAATTTCTCTGCTGTGTGGATTTGTGATCTTATTAATGTGGCCAGGCCTTCCAAAATGACAGATAACAACCTATACATGCTTTTTTATCCTGAGTGCCTCTTTTCCATGTTCTTCTACATGTCCTCTACGTAGGAGCTACTTTATTTAGTGGGGGTCTTCTTCTAGATCTCTTGATATAACATACATACCACTGGAGCACATGAGCTTTCCATCAGTTATCCTTTACTTTTAGTAGATGACTATCCCATCTCTTGCTCCTATTTCATATTCCTATCCTTTGAGTCACATTCCTTATGTAATTCTACATTGATAATATACTATAGCTTGCTCATACCCACCATGTACCTCTCTATTGCCTTATGGATAACTCCCAAAATGTACCTACAAATATAAGTACATATTCATATGCATGCTACAGAAACATGAGTAAAATCAGCTCACAATCAATCCGATCAACAAATTTTTATCAAGTTCTTGCTGTGTGCTGAACATTGTATTAGGCAAAAGAGGAGAAGGAAAGTTAATGAAATACATGGTCCTTGCTTTCATCAGTTACAGGAACTTTCATGGAGAAAGCATTTGATTTGACCAGGAGTCAAACACGTCTACCCAGTAGTCTAGAAGCTTGTAATGCTTTTGACAAAATGATGAAGGCGTATTGTGAAAGCCCGACTCAGGAAAGTGAAATTTCTCTCCCTCCTCCAGTACTACCCACTTTAGTACTAATAGTACCCACCTTTCTGATGCCAAGTAGCAGCAAACTAAGTGGGTTTGAACAGTTCATAACTTCCTAAAAATTAAATGTTTGTAAATAATTAGTTTGTTTTTGAAAGTCCTTTTATTAGGAGGAAGGTTCCATTAATGTCTGACTATCTTGATCTTGACCTCTTACAAAGGCCTCACTCTGACCATCCAGACTCTTTGGTCCTTGTCCTGATCATATTAGCATTCTATCTATCTGCCTGCTCTCTTCTCAGATACTTCTTTCCCAGGCCCTAGCAGCCTTTTTTCATCTGTCCCACTGGCTTTGCTGAATCTGTATCTTCCTCTCATTCCCATGTGGGGTGAGCACAAATGCTCTCTGCCCTCATCCGTGAACTTTGAGGGAACCAGCCCTATCTTTGTTGAGTTACTCTAAATCCTGACAATTTTTGAGCATTGCCTTGAGGTGAATGGACCTTATCTTGCCCTATCTTTTGCTACTTTGCAAAATGGGATTTTTTCCCTCATACTGGATTTTGAGCAATGCTATGTAAATTAATCAGATATTTTCCATGAAATACTGCAAGAAATGTGTAGACTATAGAAACAAATACTAGGGAATAAATTCAACTTTCTGCTTTCATTTTTGTATAATCTTCTCCACACTTTTACTTCTCATTCCTGCCTTCCAAACAAAAACAACAAAAATGACACTTCTTTCTAATTCTCACTTTTCTGCACCCTGATCTCCCTTTTGGGAAAGGAAAAGTAGGAGGTTCAGGGACAGAACATTGCATCTAGATGGCAATTTGGGCCAAATGTAGTTTATTCTCCTAAGGACTTTTTTTTAAAATTGCATTCAGCCACAAGCTCCATCCTTCCCAAGCACTTCCTGTCACAAGAATGAGTGCTCCTGGTCATGTGGGTGTTCATTTTTAACATGCAGAAAATACAAAATAAATTTGGCAACAGGCAGAGCTCATCCTTCTGTTCCTGTGATATTTCTGGCATCACTGGAACAGAAGACGTGTGCCCGATCAGCACTTCAGTCAATATGCCGTTTACGCAAGGCAGTAGCAATATGTTGGCATCGCTCTAACACAGGCGAGGACTGGCACAAAGGAAGGAGATTTAGGACCCAAGTACAGGCTTGGACCCTAAGAAAAAGAGTATCCCAGGATGTTTACAATGACACAGTGACACTATAATACTGGCTGAATTAGCATGTGGCCTACAGTAAAATCATTAAAATCACTTTTGTCCTTGGGGAGTACTCTTCTGATACTCACCTTGAGGACTTTTGGTAGACCTGCCTATCTCCTGGGGACATATTCTGTAGGCTCACTTTGATGGGGAGTGAGAAGCTCTGATAAGGCTCTCACACATTTCAGGTCCTCATTTAAAGATTTTGTGGCTTCTTTTCTTTTAGTGCTTTGTTGGGGGATTAGTTGGAAAAAGAGTCAAGAAAGCTGGGTTCTAATCTTGGCTGTTCTTCTAGCTACCTGTATGACTCTGAGTAAGTTATAAACAATCTGTAAAATGAACTTGATGATCTCTAAAGTCCCTTCTAGCTAAAAGTCTCTGGAGTGTATCAGTCTCAGTTCTTTTTAGAGGCCTCTTTATCTTTACAACATACCTCTTCCTTTAATTGGTGGTTTCATCCCAGAACCTCCACTTTAGGGCTACCCAAGATGCTTCTGTCTTCATTCCTCTCCAAAGACTCTCTGGACTTTCTCTTCAATGCCCCCTTCCTATCCCATCACCCACCCCCCTGTTTTTCAGATTTTTTTTAATATAGTATCTTCCTCTTTAAAATGTAACAATCTTGAGGATAGAGATTGTCTTTCTTTCTCCTTGTATTCATATTCCCAGTTTTTATCACATAGCCTGACACATTGTTGCTGTCCAGTTGTTTACTCTTCATAACCATACTGTCCATGAGGTTCATTTCCTTCTTTACTGGGTTAAGGCAAACCGAGGTTAAGTGATTTGCCCAAGGTCACACACAGTAAGAGTCAGAGCTTGGATTTGAACCCAGGTCTTCCTGACTACAGGCCCAGAACTCTATCCATTGAGCCACCTATCTGTCTCCTAGGCAAACAGATGTTAAGTGATTTGCCCAAGGTCACACAGCAAGTACACATAATAAGTGTTTAATAAATATATGTTGTCTTGACTTGAAATGCTGTACCTCTTGATACTCTGAGAAAAGACAGAACACAAAATCCTAGTTAACAAATAGAATATGTATGTATGTGTATGTGTGTATGGATCCATGTGAGAAATAAATATACAAACACATTGATCTAACTGTGGAGCATAAAATCCTAGTAAAGAAATACCATATGTGTGTGTGTATGTACACGTACCTACATATATAGAGATGCACACACCATTTTTCAGATGTAAATGTTTCAGACTTTCAAAACTCATTTTACATTTGGGCAGATGTGTGTTTTCTCACTGCTTCCTTTCACTGTACGCTTGTCTCAGCAAAGCAGCTCTTTTGCAGATAAAATGAAAAGAGCCAGCTGGAATCTAGGGAAAAGAGGGAGAAGCCTTTACAGACTAATCAAAGCCCTTGAGGTAGATAGGTGAAATCAACTTGGTCTTTGTTCCAATTTGTCCTGACACCTGAGGTAAGACATCTTGGAAAGGCATAGGTGTCTAGAAATGAGCTGATTCTGAAGTTTTAGAACAGAAGTGATCACTTTGGAGGATGGGGGCCAGTTTAAATGAATAATCAGCTTCCAAAATCAGAAAGAAGCCTCTGCCCATTATACCATATGCTTCAATGGATCTGCAATGGATCCATGATACTACCGATTTCTTCTCAGTGATCTGGTTCTTCCTCCACTTCTGGCTACCAACTTGGGATCTCTCCAAGACTTAAATTTTTAAGGGCCCCAGTGCAATAGTTAGTTTGTTTGCTCATTAAATGTGTTTCATGCTTATTTTAACCAGGAAAAGGTATTTATACCTCATATAAGGATCACCAAGTGACAACAATAAGTAGCATTTCTGTAGCACTTACCATTTGTACTGTGCTAAGCACTGTACAAATATTTCATTTGATCCTCACAACATCCCTGGGAGGTAGGAGCTATTATTATCCCTATTTTGCAGATGAGGAAACTGAGGCAAATAAAGACAAAATGATTTGCCAATGGTCATAGAACGAGTAAACATCTGAGACTATCTCTGAATTCAGTCTTCCTGACTCTAGGCCCACCGTGCCACCTACCTCACTTGGAATGACATCTTTACATTGGTTTGGCATGTCACCAATACCTAGTGAGTTTATCCCATTCACACTCAGAGTTATGAGTACTAACTGTGTATCCCCCTCCATCCTATTTTCTTCTGTTTATCCTTCTCTTTCTCTTTTTCATCTTGCCCATCCTCAAAAGGTTGTTTTGCTTCTGACCATTGCCTCCCTTAATCTGCCCTCTCTTTTGTCATTTCCTGTAGCCCATATCTCATTCTCTTCCTCTCCTATTTTCCTGATTAGTTTTTTTCTCCATGAGATATTTCATATTTTCTCCTATTTTTTCATTCCTTTAATTTTGTTGTATTGTTTTTTGATGTTTCATGGTGCGTTAGTTTCCACCTACCCAATTTTAATTTTTAAGGAATTATTTTCTTCAGTGAGCTTTTTAAGTTCTTTTTCCATTTCTCTAATTCTACTTTTTAAGGAGTTCTTCAGTGAATTTTTATGCCTCTTTTGCTATTGGATTAATTCTGTTTTTCCAGGATGACTGAATCAGACAAGACCTGGGAAAGACCTTAGCTCAAAAAGGCCAAGGCTTCCCATTGTATCAGGGACTATCTCCAGTTATCCTAATCTGGGCCCAAATGGCTCTAGAAGAGAAAATAAGGCTGATGACTTTGCACATCCCTCCTTCACTCAAATCCAATTCACTTGCAAGTCATGGCATCATCTTCCTGATGCCATGGTCCTCTTCAAGAACAAAGGACAAACAACAACCTTAGGGTTACATTCTTTCTATGCTGCGGGGGTGGTCAAAGATCATCTCCCACATATTTATATATGCAAGTTTAATATCAAGGAGAGGAGGTTATATATCTGAGTTATCAAGTAGAAGTCACCTAGAGTAATCCTGTAGCTACCTCACCCCAGATTTGTTGCGATCAGTGATAACAGTGAGGTCAATATTATTCACCAACAAAAGTATCTGGGAAGACCTCACCACCTACGGGAAATTTCTCTTCCATGTGTAGCCTGTGACAGACCTTCTCCATTTCAACGGTAACACTTTCGATGAACATATATTTTACTTCATTCAAGGATTACTTGCAAGAATCATCTCCTAGGCTTTCATGTAGTTTCTAGATGACATCTTGGTCCTATCATTTCAGGGTCATTTTCTACTAAGTATTGATATTTATAAATGTTAAATCATTATATGTGGATCACTATGTCATAGATTCCTATCAACTTCTCATACAGAATAGAACTAGCCTAGCAAGTCTGCTTTTCTAAAACTGTTTCCTAGGCATTATTTGTTATGATAAAAAGACCTTCCACTAAGTACTCCAATGCTATATTGTAGCCTGGAGGTAAAGGCTCTGCTAGTGAAACACAAGTTCTAATAGGCCCTACAAAGGAAAGACTTCTGGTACAGTCCTAGCAGTGGCCTATATGTCACTTGTCCAAGATTCAGCCTGGATAGATTCAAGGGGTTGAATGATTGAAGGCTGGTCACCAAATGTATGAACTATTTATTTGTTTATCTTTCTATTTACCTTCCACTTATTTGCTCATCCATCCTTCTATCTATCTATCTATCTATCTATCTATCTATCTATCTATCTACCTACCTACATACCTAATTACTGCCTGCAAGAACTAATGAAAATGATCTATTAAGGTGCATGGGTATTGAGAGCTGTGTCAAGAAAGAGAAAGCTCATACTGGGATCAGCATTAATCCTTTAAATATAAGTTACGCTAATCGTATGGGGTAGTTAAGTGGCATAGTGGATACAATGCTGGCCTAGAGTCAGGAGGACCTGAGTTCAAATCCTACTTCAGACATTACTGGCTGTGTGACCCTGGGCAAATCAGTTAACCCTGTTTTACCTCAGTTCATCATTTGTAAAATAAGCTAGAGAAGGAACTGGAAAACGATTCCAGTGTCTTTGCCAAAAAAAAACCCAAATAGGGTCATGAAGAGTTGGACATGACCAAAAAATGACTGAACAAATACTGTCATTTAACTTTTCATATGTATATGTCTTTCTTTTTATCCATTGAGGGCAGGATCTGGAGAAGTATTTCTTTATGGCTCCCCAGAGTCCCTCCATTTTATTTATATAATAGAAAATTCAAATATTTATTGCCTGGATCTGTTCTAAAACACACATGCACTCACACACACATGCAAACTGTGAAAAAGAACAGGGACACTTTAAAGTACCATTTGCCATAAATTCAAGCTATGCCAAGAATTTTGGCAGAACAGGGCTCCTCCGTGCTGGCTAATGAGAAAATACCCCACTGCTATTAGCAGTCTTCAAAGTCCCAAAGCAGCCTGAATAATAAATAACAACTTTCTAGATAATATGAATGGGTAAACATTAGAAGAATTTGGCACATGCAGTTCAGATGATACTACAGTAAGATAATAAGCAAAAATCTGACCAGTTCTTTAGAGAACCCAAATTCCTGCTTAACTCAAATGCTTTTTCCTCCAGGAAGCTTTCTTTGATTTTCTGTTTGATGATGACCTTCCTCCTTGGAGCTCATATCACACTCTATCTGTAGCTCCCTGAAGCATATAGCATTCATTACTTTTACAGCTCTTTTTGTTAGTGTCACCTTTCTATATGCTCCAGGACACATAGGTCTGTGTTTTATCTAAATTGCATCATCCCTAGACTAGCACAGTGCTCTGGACACCGTAGTGGCTGAAAGAATATTTGATTCATCATATAGTTAATTTGAGGAGCAGGAGGTGGGCAGGGATGGTAAGGGGAGAGCAAATAGGTGTCCTCCTCAAAATCCAAGGGGGGAGGCTGTGGGGAATGTGATTATGGGGGAAATATATGAACAAAGTCAATATCTGGCTTTGTACAAGGAACAGGCTTAATAAGAATTTCTAGACTTGAACTGAGTCTCCAGGTGGTCAATGATTCTAATGACAAATTCCTGGTGCCCCACCTCCAGTGGTAGAAACAATTGTCCGCAGGAGATTTAGATGGCACTGCCAGGCAGAAAGCCATGAACCCTCTTAGACTTCATGCTATCAAGGGAGTTTTCCCTATAGTTAGATGTCTCTGGAGAAAAGATATTCTGAGAGTCATATTTCAAACATCCTGTCAAGCTCCTGTCTTGGTCTGACTTCACAGCTCCTAATTTCCTTGGTCGCATCATACACATTTTAAAAATCTGCCGTATAAAGCTATAAGTGGAAGTAGTATAATGGAGTGGAAAGATCACTACTGGATGTGGAGAAAGAGGAATTGGGTTCATATTTCAGATGTGTATCCTTGGACAAGTCACTTCTCTCTCTGTACCAAATTTCTTCATCTGAGAAATGAGGGCTAACTAGATGTTCTCTAAGGTCACAACTAGTTTCAATCAGGGTTTCTTAACATGAGGTCCACGAACTTCTATTTTTATATATTTTTCTTTAATGTAATCAGCTTCCTTTGTAGTCTCATAGATTGTTTTATTAATTTAAAAAAATTCTGAGAAGGCATCACCAGACTGCCATAGGGGTCCAAGACACAAATTATTAAGAACCCATGCTCTAAATATGGTGATTTCTATGATTAAGTATAAATTACAGCTTATTGATTCATTCTTAAGATTTCTGGGATAAACTTACTCAACCACTGGTGGGCACAGAGAGGATGCGAACCAAATGATGTGATCTTTCCTCGTTCCAAAGCAGATGGAAAACTCTCATCTAGATTGAGTATGAGATTAAATCCAAAATGATTCTGGAAATTAGAGACATAATCTCATATTTTCAAGCCATTGTGACCTTTGAGTGACTGCTGAATGGCTAAATAGAGAACAGAGAGGCTCAGCAGGATTAGGGACAATTACTAGATTCAGTCACTATGAGAGAATGGTTCCTCAAACTACAGTTATTAGCTATAATCTATCATTTAGAAATCCCAATTTAGAAATCATAGTTGAATTGTACACACACACACACACACACACACACACACACACAATTTATAATTATAGCTAATTGGCATTCAAGATTTGTTTGGTTCCTGTGTACAGTTCTTATTCCCTGGGAAGTCCAAAGAATCACATTATGGTAGCACACAGTAAAATATAAGAGAATAATTATGTTAAAAACATCAACCATGAAAGAGCTAATCAGTCTTAATGGTATGCTTTAAATGAGTATATAATACATGCATGACTGGAAAATGTTGAAGTGCACTTTTGAAATACATTTAGCCTTGAGTCCTACATCCCACCTTCATTCTTCACCTCTGTCCTCCTATTCTACCTTCTGAGTTAAAGCTTCTTGTGTTTAACATCCTGGTATCTGTCAAATTATAACTTTTCTGAGGGCAGTACAAGTGTACCATGGCAGAGGTGTGGCTAGGTCTTGGGAAAAAAACCTTGCGATGTCAGTGGTCTGCCAGCTAACAGTAATTAAACCAAGAAAAAAAATGTTAATTTAGCCTGCATTAATAAAACCATAGTGTCCATAACAAGGTTCTCTCCCAGAACATAGCAAAGTGTTCTATTGAGAGTATGTGCTTAATAAATGTTTATTTAATTGAACTGAGTTGAATTGGATAGCCAAATATTTTCCTGGATCTTTTCTTATTGGTATGACCATGACCTAATATGAGGGCCCTCGAATGTTTAGTCAGAGTGGCAGTTGGCATGTATTTTTCTGGCTACAATTAAAACTCAAAAAGCTCCCCTCTTCAATCGATTAAAATGGAGGGTAACATCAATATAGACTCCTCTAACCTTGCCTTCAAGGACTTGATTTCTGCTACCACTTTTCTCTGCCCTCTATCAAGATTAATAGTACAACTAGAGATTTCAGAAAAGGTCCAAACTCCTGTAGTTAAAATCCATCTTAGAGCTGGAAAAGAAGTTAGATATCATCTAGTCTACCCTCTCACCCTGTCTATCCTCCCACACTCCCTGGAATAATCTCCTTTAAAATATCCAATCACCTTGCAGTGATGAGGAAATTATTCACTGACAAGGCAAAATGTTCCATTTCTAGACAGATCTAATTGTAAAAAAAAATAAAAATAAAAAGGCTGTTGAACTGAATTTGAAGCAGCAGCATCAACTTCCATGTAAAATCCAATTCTGCACCATCTATCTCTTCAGCATCCATTCTTCCCCTAAAATTCCTCAGGAATCAGTAACAGGGCAACGAATTTAGCTTTTGCCTTTGTAGCATCTCTGGAGTTGATGACAAAGCAAAGACTTCAGATCCCAGGACCAGGAGAGATGGAAACTCATTTTATGCTCCATCCTTCAGAATGATAGGATGTGAGAAACCCTCTGAGGTCTAGAAGAGTTAGAAAATCCAAAACTTAAGTCACTGGGTTTTAGAAAATCTCTGCCATTGCAGAAACTTTATTTTCTTTCTTCACAGCTTCTTCTTTAAAGAAATTTGAATAGAAAACTAACTGAACCAGATTGAATCATATGTTAAGTGAAACAGCATTTAAAAAGATAAAAAATCCCACAACTAAAGTTTAAGCTGTAAACAAAGAACAGCCCTCTTTTTTAACATCTGCAAGTTCTACTTCTTGCTATTTTGATGACTTCTTTTAGATGGAGGAAAAAAATCATTAATACAAGCGAGGAAGTACAGTAAAGCCTTTGTTTGGGGCCTACCTGACTCTAGCAAAATTTTCTCACTTCTCAATAGGACAAGTCACTTGATTTTCCCATGCCTTAATTTTTCCACCTGGACCAGTGGTGGGGAACCTGCAGCCTTGAGACCACATGTGGCCCTCTGAGTCCTCAAGTATAGTCCTTGAAACAAATCTAAATTTTACAGAACAAATGCCCGAAGTTTGGATTCAGTCAAAGGGCTGCACTTGAGGACCCTGAGGGCCACATGTAAGGCCCGAAGGTTCCCCACCCCTGACCTAGACTATTAATTGCTAGGTCCTTTGACAGGCTGAGAAGAGATAAGCAGACTGCAAGTGATTCTTCATCACTCTGTGTTTAAAACAATCAGATGACAAAAATTCTGTTATAACCTATGTATAGTCATCTTTATGCCTATCTATTCTTTCTTCTCTTTGGCATGCAAGCACAAGATCCTGATGCCAAGTGATGGAAAGCATTCTTCTAGCATTAGCACCATCTGTTTCCTTGGCATCTACTATAGACAGCTGTGTTGCCAGTTCTCAAGCTGTTTCTTGGTGTGCCACGTGGCAAAGCTATTGATGGACTGACTGGCCCTCTTGGAAACTAGTCTTTTTTGTTTTCTGTCTGAAATATTTACATAATACCATGCAATACAGGACATGGTTTCCATGATGTACAAATGGAAGCATCCAACAATCTCAATGCACTCCAACAAAGATCTCTTACAAGACTGAATGAGCAACATGCACAGAAGTATAACTGAAATGCCATGAGCATTGCTGGCCACCAAACCCCAAGAGAAAGACTGGCTAGCCCTAACTTCTAAAGTTAGGTGGGTTCTCTCTCAGACATTTTCTAGAGCCTTAGGAGGGGAAAAGGGTCATAGAACCTTCGTACATTCAAGGGCTTACACATAGTAAATGTTTAAAAGTTTGGGGATTGTAGAGAATTGAATGAAGGGCCAAATAAAGTGATTAAGGGCATAAGAAAACTGCTGGGCAAGGACAGATTTTTAAAATCAGAGACTTTTCTTGTATGGTAAAATGAAAGCTGAGAGTAACTATATTTGAAGTCTATAAGGTCTTGCAGGGTATATGAGCATGGAGTTGTTCAACAAATACGCACATACTAAAATCAGGAATGTGCTGGAGCCAGCTAAAACTGGCTCAAAAGAACTAGCTGTTAAATTTTCAGTATGAGCGTTTGTACCTCAGAAATTGGCAAATTCTATAAATCAGGGCTTGATTTATTATTTTGTTGATTTCCTAAACTTAAGAAAGTGATGGAGAAAATGTTAATAATAAAGACTAAGCCACAGTATGTAATCCCCTCCTGGATCACTGCCTTGTTGTGGCAGAGGGGCTTGCATAGCTCAATGAAACTATGGGTTATGCTGTGCAAGGTTACCCAAGATGGATATGTCACGATGGAGGGTTCTGACAAAAGGTGATCTACACAGAAGGAAATGGCAAACGACTCCAGTATCTTTGCCAAGAAAACCTCACGGACAGTATTAAAATGGTAAAAGAGATTACATCAGAAAATGAGCCCCTCAGGTCTGAAGGTGTCCAATACACTACAGAGGAAGAGTGGAGGACAACTACAAGTAGCTCCAGTATTAATGAAACAGCTGGGCCAAAGCTGAAAGGAAGTTCAGTTGTGGATATATCTGGACATGAAAGGAAAGTTCAATTCTGTTAAGAATTTTGCATATTGCATAGGAATCTGGAATTTAAGATCTATGAACCAAGTTAAGTTCAATGTGGTCAAACATAAAATAGGAAGGTGAAACATTGGTGTCAGTGAACAAATGGACAGGAATGGGTGGATTTAATTCAGGTGACCATTACATATACTATTGTGGGCAAGAATCACTTAGATGAAGTAGAGTAGCTCTCATAGTCAATAAAAGGGTGAGAAAAGCAGTATTAGGGCATAATCTCAAAAATGACCAAATAATATCTATTCGAATCCAAGGCAAACCATTCAGCATCACAGTATTAAAAAATCTATGCTCCCAAGCACTGATGCTGGAGAGGTCAAAGTTGATCAGTTCTATGAAAATGTATGACACCTTCTAGCAATAACACCCAAAAGGATGATACATTCCTCATACGGATTGTCATGCTAACGTAGGTAATCAAAAGGTAAGTTTGGCCTTGGAGTCAAAAATTAAGTAGGAAAGAGACTAATAGAGTTCTTTTCAAGATAACTCACTGGTCATTGCAAACACTCTTTTTCAACCACCCCAAAAATGGCTCTATATATAAATTTATATTTATTTATATATACAAATATATATTTATGCATAAATATATATTTATATACATACTCAATATATAAATCAGGTTCATTATATGCTTGGCAGCCAAAGGTGGAGAAAGTCTATACAGTCGGTTAAAACAAGAGCTGACTATGGCCCAGATCATGAGCTTCTTATTGCAAAATTCAGGCTTAAATTGAAGAAAGTAAGGAAAACCTTCAGTCCATATAGGTATGACCTAAATAATATCTCTTATGAATATGAAGTGAAAGTGAAGAATAGATTTAAGGGATTAGATCTGGTAGACAGAGTGCCTGAAGAATTGTGGGAAAGGGTTCACAATACTATGCAGAAGGCAGCAACAAGAGTTCGAATTATGAATTTTCTCCCGATTTTTACCCTCCCTCCCACTCCAATATGGCGTGTATTCTGATTGCCCCGTTCCCCAGTGATCCCTCCCTTCTGTCACCCCACTACCCTCCCATCCCCTTTTCCCTTCCTTTCTTGTAGGGCAAGATAAAATTCTATGCCCCATTGCCTGTGTATCTATCTTATTTCCTTGTTGCATGCAAAAACTTTTTTTTTGAAAGTTTTTCAAAACTTTGAGTTCCAAATTCTCTCCCCTCTTCCCTCCCCACCCACCCTCCCTTAGAAGGCAAGCAATTCAACGCAGGCCACATGCATATCATTATGCAAAACCCTTCCATGATACTCATATAATGAAAGACTAACTATATTTTGCTCCTTCCTAACCTGTCTCCCTTTATTGAATTTTCTCCCTTGACCCTGTCCCTTTTCGAAAGTGTTTGTTTTTGATTACCTCCTCCCCCATCTGCCCTCCCTTCTATCATCCCCCCCTTTTTTATCTTCTTCCTCCTTCTTTCTTGTGGGGTAAGATACCCAATTGGGTGTGTATGGTATTCCTTCCTCAAGTCAAATCCGATGAGAGCAAATTTACTCATTCTTCCTCACCTGCCCCCTCTTCCCTTCCTACAGAACTGCTTTTTCTTGCCACTTTTATGTGAGATAATTTATCCCACTCTATCTCTCCCTTTCTCCCTCTCTCAATATATTCTTCTCTCATCCCTTAATTTGATTTTATTTTTTTAGATATCATCCCGTCTATATATATATATATGTATATATATATATATATATATACATATATATATATATATGTATACATACACACACACACACACATATGTATATTCCCTTCAGCTACCCTAATACTGAGGTCTCACGAATCCTACACATCATCTTTCCATGTAGGAATGTAAACAAAACAGTTCAAATTGAGTAAGTCCTTTGTGATTTCTCTTTCTTGTTTAACTTTTCATGCTTCTCTTCATTCTTGTGTCGGAAAGCAAATTTTCTATTCAGCTCTGGTCTTTTCACGGAGAAAGCTTGAAAGTCTTCTATTTTATTGAAAATCCATATTTTGCCTTGGAGCATGATACTCACTTTTGCTGGGTAGGTGATTCTTGGTTTTAATCCTAGCTCCATTGACCTCCAGAATATTGTATTCCAAGCCCTTCTATCCCTTAATGTAGAAGCTGCTAGATCTTGTATTATCCTGATTATGTTTCCACAATACTCAAATTGTTTCTTTCTGGCTGCTTGCAGTATTTTCTCCTTGATCTGGGAGCTCTGGAATTGGGCGACAATATTCCTAGGAGTTTTCTTTTGGGATCTATTTGAGGAGGCGATCAGAGGATTCTTTCAATTTCTATTTTACCCTGTGGCTCTAGAATATCAGGGCAGTTCTCCTTGATATTTTCTTGAAAGATGATATCTAGGCTCTTTTTTTGATTATGGCTTTCAGGTAGTCCAATAATTTTTTAATTATCTCTACTGGATCTATTTTCCAGGTCAGTGGTTTTTCCAATGAGATATTTCACATTGTCTTCCATTTTTCCATTTCTTTGGTTCTGTTTTATAATATCTTGATTTCTCCTAAAGTCACTAGCTTCCACTTGCTCCAATCTAATTTTTAAAGTAGCATTTCCTTCAGTGGTCTTTTGGACCTCCTTTTCCATTTGGCTAATTCTGCCTTTCAAGGCATTCTTCTCCTCATTGGCTTTTTGGAGCTCTTTTGCCATATGAGTTAGTCTATTTTTTAAGGTGTTGCTTTCTTCAGTGTATTTTTCAGTATTTTTTTGGGTCTCCCTTAGCAAGTCATTGACTTGTTTTTTATGGTTTTCTCGCATCCTTCTCATTTCTCTTCCCAATTTTTCCTCTACTTCTCTAACTTGCTTTTCCAAATCCTTTTTGAGCTCTTCCATGGCCCGAGAGCAGTTCATGTTTTTCTTGGAGGCTTTTGATGTAGGCTCTTTGACTTTGTTGACTTCTTCTGGCTGTATGTTTTGGTCTTCTTTGTCACCAAAGAAAGATTCCAAAGTCTGAGTCTGAATCTGAGTCTGTTTTTGCTGCCTGGCCATGTTCCCAGAAAGCTACTTGACCCTTGAGTTTTTCATTGCAGTATGACTGTTTGTAGAGTAGACAGTACTTTGTTCCAAGCTTGAAGGGATGCGCTGTTGTTTTCAGAGCTATTTCTATACAGCCAGCTCTGCCACACCAACGCTCCTCCTCCCCCAAGAACTGCCAACCCAGAACGCAACTCAGATCTTAAGCAGGCTCTGCACTCCTGCTCTGATCTGCCGCTTGATTCCTCCCACCATGTGGGCCTGGGGCCAGAAGCGACTGCAGCTGTAGTTCTGTAGCTGCACCACCCCCACTGCCTCCAGGGCAGTGGCCAAACCACAAACTTCTTTCACTCTGTCCCCGCACCTTTTCCCACCAACCTTCTCTGTTGTCTTTGGTGTTTGTGGGTTGAGATGTCTGGTAACTGCCACAGCTCACTGATTCAGGGCGACAGGGCCTGTTCCACCTGGGTCCTGGTCTGGTTGGTCTTGCCGCTGCCCACACAGGGCTCTGCTCCGCTCCACTCCCAGCTCTGTAATAGACCTTACCCAGCAACCATTCAAGCTGTCCTGGACTGGAGCCCTGCTTCCTTCTGCTATTTCGTGGGTTCTGCAGTTCTAGAATTTGTTCAGAGCCATTTTTTGTAGGTTTTTGGAGGGACCTAGGAGGGGGAGCTCATGAAAGTCCCTGCTTTCCAGCCACCATCTTGGCTCTGCCCCCAAAATTTTCTTTAAAAACAACTCATTTAATCCTCAAAATAACCCTGGCAGGTCGGTGCTATTATTACCTCATTTTAAAAATGAGGAAACAAGGTAGACAGAAGTAAGTGACTTAAGCAGGGCCACATAGTAAGTGTCTGAGGTGGCTTTGAACTTGAGTATATCTTGATTCCAGGCCCAATGCTCTATCTACTGTGCCACCTAACTGCCTCTAGGATGCAATAGAAGTTTTGAAAAAAATTACTGATGATAGATACATGATTGGGTATTAGAAGATATGAGAACATAGGTGATGGTAATGTTACTACGCATTTCAGAATACATAGAGCTGGACAGAATCCTCTATAAAATGATTTGTGATTACACTGACAAATTAACATCAAACAAAGAACTGGATCAATGGTTAAATCTATATAGTGTCTGTTTGTTTGGTTGGTTCTTTGTTTTAAGGTTCACATATGCCATGCAGGTAAATAAATAGGAAGTAGAGGCAGATTACATGATTTCTTTGAAGTCACAGTCTAGATATTGAGTGTGATTTCCTAATTTAATGCTTCTATCACTTTATAACAGCTTAAACTATGCACCACTTTGAAACCAATGGACATATGATGGCTATACCTTGGCAGCTTGTCTTCCAAATGGCAATGTCAATAAATTATGTTTTCTAGGAGCAAAATTTCATTCTGGCCTAAAACAAGTCACACAAGACCATATGTAAAACCAGTTACAAGGGAACAAAAGATGAGAAGACATTTCACCATTTTCATTTTCACGAAGTAGATCGCATATGTTGATGAATACAATCAGCTGTTTCATTCTGTGATGTCAGGACTGACTCCCTGAAGTCTTTCAATGACTGCACACTAGGTTAGGGTGTTGATTGGTATGGGATCTTGGAATGAAAATGAGCAAGCAAAAGCAGCAATTAAGAGTAAGAGCTGAAGCTTCTGATAAAACACTGGGGAAAAAAGCTTTGATTTTTCATTAACTTTCTGCTTCATTTTATTTTAGTGGTAACAAAGGTCTTTCTAATACAGTTTCGTCCATAGGGTTATAGAAATCCTTGAATCTGAATTTGTTTTTCTTCAATTAAATCCATTTCTGGGTGGAATGCTGTATGTGCATTTGGTCATGACATCTCCAGGACCAGCTCTGAAACAAATATAGAACACTTAAACACTCTATCAGATTGTGATAAAAAAGAGCCACAACCCAAATCTGATACTAGAATTGAAAGGAATCAATTAGCAATTAGAAATTTTAGTATCATCAACTGGGCTCCCAGCTACTCAATATACAGAGTTTCATTTCCAGCTATCATTCCTATGATTAGAATTAGCACTTTGTACCTAATCAGTTATTTCAGTGTCATGTGGGCATGAAGTATATGTGTTCCTCAGTCACCTTACTCTACTGTTGAAATGCTTGTAGAAATTTTTAAAAATTAATAATTAAGCCTATTATTTGTCTCTGGTTTTCTGATTTCCTCAGTCACTCTTCAGGAGATGTAGACAGACTATAGCCATGGAAACATAGATTTACTAACTATGTAGGTGAAATCATCAGAGATCCTTTAAAAATAATTTTTTGATCAATTTTTCTTAAGATATTTGACCACTGCTTACAGAGAAGTTGATAATCACAGAAGCTTATATGAGCCATTATATCCACGGATAAAATGAGAGGCAGGTGCATTGATTTAAATCTCAACTCTTTATTTAACCTTTCTTCAAATTTTCAGCAAATGGAAAAATGTATATGACTTATCTATTATCATGTATTCCACAATGCACTCAATAAATGTTTACCAGGCACTAAATTTGTACAAGGGACTGTGCTAGCATTTGTATATACTAAAAAACAACACAGTCTATGGTCACAGGAAGCTTTCATTCTATTGAGAAGAATGTGATATACTTACAGGTACTAGGAAGCAATGAAGGTACAAGAGAGATGAAGCAATGGTTCAGAAAATTTTGAGAAGGAAGAGAATGCATTTAGGTGATGAGATCATGAAAAAGTGGATAAAGGAAGGCTTTGAAAGATGAAAAGGATTCTGAAATGTGGAGATAAGAGAGAGTAACCTCTTGACATGGGGGATATGAATGAACACAATGTGGCCCATGTGAATATTCAAAAATGAGAGATAACATGTTTTGGTTGTAATATATAATGGAATGGAGGAAAGTGATGGTGAAATGAAACTAGAAAGGTAGGTTGGAATCAGATTGAGGAAGACCTTAAACTTTAGGCTAAAGAGTTTTTTTTTAATTTTATTTTCTAAGAACTGGAAAGGCGATGAAGATTTTCGATAAAGCTTTTGCATGGTCAGGCTTGTGAACTAAAAAGATTATTTTGTGGCTGTGTTAACAATGAGTTAAAAAGAAGAGATATGGAAGGAGACTCATCCTAGTTAGTGTTACTACCATAGTCAACATAAGAGGATGTAATAAGAGTAATGACCATGTAAACGGAGAGAAAGGGATGGATATTAGTGATATTATGGATGTGTAATTAATTGGGCCTATAATTTACTAGCTGGGTCAGATTGGAGGTTTGAGAGACAGAGAGATAAAAAGAGACAGAGGCAGAGATAGAGAAAGAGAAATAGAGAGATCCAGGGAGTCAGAAACACAGACATAATGACAGATAGAGGGACACAGAGAAAGAATCAGAAAAACTGACAAAGAGACAGAGACAAAGAGAGACAGTCAGAGAGACTGATAGAAAGACAGAAGAGAAAAACAGAATGGAGAAAGAAGACCCAACAACGACTCAGATTCTCATGAATGAATAAGATAAATATAAGGATGTTTGACACAATAAACAAAGAAAGAAAATTTGAAAGGGGGGAAATAGGTTTAATTTGGAACAAATTTAGTTTCAATTGTCAATGACACATTCTAGTAATGACAGAAGAGAACTTAAGCTGGACTATGTTTAAGGAAAATCCTGTAACCAATTAATCTTGAAATGGTGATGCTATTTTTTTGATATAGAGCCAATATACATTTGACATACCTAGTGTGAGCAGTGTATACCATTTAACTAAAGAGGGACTTCAGAGAACAGAAGACAAAGATGTCATTGGTGAAATGCAATGATATGAAAAAAGGATGGGCTGGTCATGTGACAAGGGTGAAGGATAACAAGCCAGTGTGCTCCATGGGTACACTTGCAATGTCAAGAGAAAGTAGGGAGGTCTCCAGCATATTGGGCTGACCCTCTGTGGTGAATTCATGGGAACACATGGATAAGATTTATACGTGATAGGAGGAATGGAAGGTCTCTGATTAGTATTACACAAGGGAATTTTCAACTCAGTGAAAAAAAGGATCCATTTGAGTGTTTGCATATTTGAGAGTGCCTACACAGGATCTTCTTGGGATTAGCTTCAAAGATCACATCATCAACCAACTTTCTCTGGTACCAGCTTGCCTTTTATAGACACTATCCTGGAATCCATCCACTGGAAACAGTGGCTGTTTCTAAAATGTTTTCTTGGGGTCAATGAGATAATAGCATATACAAATTTACAGTTGACTGGCGGCTTTTAAGGAAGGGAGGAATTAAGGCTGTTTCAACATAAAATCAAACAACTAAGTGAAAATTAGTTACATAGTGTTGTGAGTCAAGATACTACTGGAACTGGGGAAATGAGTTAAATTCCACACTCCTAAACACCAGTCAGGACTGTTGTAAGCAAAGGAGTTGTAGAGCAGGTCTGAGGCAGTTTGAATGTGATCTCCTACTTTAATGCTTCTATCACATGTTAAACATTTGCCACTTTGAAACTTTGTCTCCAGGTGGATTGATCTAATATCTGGTTGTGGGCCTTTTGGGCAAGCAGGATAGAAAAGCATGTCTAGGAGTCTGGCAGGGAGCTCTTGAGATCTCAAAAAACTTCCTTGCCCATTGCTTTTAACCATCTTGCTGCTGGCTTTTACCTGCTTTTATGTTTTTAACTTCCTTGGGAACTTGTTTTACATAAGGATATTTTTTTAATGAAATGGATTGCTTATTTGAACCCTCAAGCTCTGAGGGATTCCTTGCATCTGATCTGGAACCACTAAATGGTACCATGTGTACTACTTTATATGGTATAGGGACATGGTACCGTACGCACTGATGAAAAGATTATCTGGACTAAATACAATATTTTAAAAATGAAATTCAATGAAAGTTGTTTAAAATAAAGTGAATAGTTCTCTTTTCTCAGTCCCATTTTCTCTAAAGGAAGATAAAACAGAATCCAAGAATAAGAGAAGAGAGGAAACAAGCATTTATTAAATGCCTATGTGCCCAGAACTGTGCCAAGAGCTTTAAAAATATTATCTCATTCAATCCTTACAACAACCCTGGGAGGTAGGTACTATTATTATACTAATTTTACAGTTGAAGAAACTGAGGTAAACAGAGTTTAAGTGACTTGCCCAGGGTCACACAGCAAGTTTCTGAAACTGAATCTGAACTCAGGTCTTGCAGATGCCTGGTCCAGCTCTCTAACCACTGCACCACCTAACTGCCTCTGGGTAAATCAAGCCAAACCTTAAGGAGCAAATTGTACCCAGGTCAAGAGGTCTAGGTCAATGACATCGTTCTGACTCCACCAACACAGCTTTCTTTTCTCTGTGCCTCTGTTTCTTTCTTTTTGAAACAACATTATTATAATTTCTACCACTTACCTCACAGGATTGTTGGGAGTACAGTATTTTATAAAGATTAAAGTGCAAGAGAAAGATCCAACATAGTTATCATTACCAAGGCCAGTTGCCTCATTTTTACTGATGAGGAAACTGAGATCCGGATGTATTAAGTGTCTTGGCCAAGGTCATAAAGCTCATTACTAGAAGGAATAGGATTGACAATCACAACTCCTTATGTCTTGTCTTTTCTTTCCTATCCCGTATCCTTATTGCAATTTAAGGAGTGGTTTTACTTAATACATTGTACCCAACATCTTAATAGAGTAGCAGATTAAGGTGAGTCAATTACTTGTTCAGTTGAGGTAAATTTCCTCTTTTAGGCCACATGACAATTTACTCCAAATAGGAGAAGGCTTTATTTCCTCAGCAGAGCACATTGTACTTGCCCTTTCTCACTGAAGGACTGGCCAATTATTTTATCACTAATGTTCCTGTTCTTCTTTATTTTGGCAGTTGTAAAAATGAAGGTTTGGGGGGAGTATCTCTTCAGGCCTCCAGCAAACTGACAGGTGGAGGAAAGGGGAGCAGGGGTCATGAGCCCCAGCTTTCCTCTGCTCTGTGGGAGGGATATGCTCTGCTTTTCCTTCGGTATTCCTGTGTTTGTTGGCAGCCTTTGGGGATTGTTTCAAAGAATAATGTGCACCTGTGTACAAAGTGGCAAATTGCTCCTCACAGAAGCAATTACATAGGGTGGAGGGTGCAATTATGTTGCCTTGTCTGTGCCGTCTTCCCACCAGATGGAGAAGATTCTCTTTTCAGACAGAATGAGAGCACAACTTGGTGGACAAAGTTAGCACAAATACTTACACAGAGGGTAGAGAATCTTTAGTTCAGAAATGGGACTCTTCTAGTAGCAGAGAACCAAACATTCCTTTCTCTCACCACATATACCCAATTAGCGACAGAGGATCATAGATCTAGAATTGGAAGAGATGTTAGAGGTCATCTTGTCTAACCACATCCTTTTACAGGAAAAGAAATTGAGGCCCAGGGAGGTTAAGTGGGCCACACAGGTAATAACATCAGAGGTGTTATTTGAACCTAGGTCTTTGACTCCAGAGGGGCTGCTAGGTGGAGCAGTAGATAGAGCACTGGGCCTGGGTAAGGAAGAGATTAATTCAAATCTGGTCTCAGACACATAAGTTGTGTGACCCTGGGCAAGTCACTTAACCCTGTTTGCCTAGGTTTCCTCATTTGTTAAGTGAGGTGGAGTAGGAAATGGCAAACTGCTCCAGTATCTTTGCCAAGAAAATCTCAAACAGGGTCACAAAAAGTTGGACATGACTGAAATGACTGAAAAACAACAAACACAAAGCAGTTTTGGAGATGGGAGAGGAACTGTATATAGTTCCTGTCTATTCTTTGGAAATGTTTTTTTAGGAGATTACTCATATATAATAAATGCTTTCGGCTTTTCTGGTTGAGATCTTCTTTTTCTTACTCTTGGGTTGGATATTTTTTTGGGGAAAAAAAGACTCCTTCATCTCTAGTCCAGCAGATACTTCACAACAGAAAGACCGCCATTCTTAGACTCTCTTTCATACTGAACCTCTATTCAGAGTTTTGTCATATTTGCTAAAAGTATGTATTGTTTACATGTATGTGTACACACATATATGCATACATACACACTATATATATATATGTATATGTGTGTATATATATATATATATAGACACGTGGCCAATTTGCTTTGTATCTCTGCCAATAATAATGGTAACCAACATGATTTATGTATATGTTACATATTATATTACATATATGACATATATGTTATATATGTAATATATAACATAAATATTATATGTATAATGCATACATGTATATATTTATACATACACTTTTAGTGAAAGATAGATATAGGGATCGATCGATCTATCTATCTATCTTCCACTAAGAAGAGAGAGCAGTTTACTGTAGCAGTAAAAATGCTGGGCTTGGAGTTAAGTGGTCAGGGTTCAAACCATAACATATATGCCATTGGCTATAAATTCTGTAACCTGATTGGCTCAAAATTTCTATATTCTGATTGGTTGTTAAGTTTGATGTTCTTATTAGCTTATCTGTAATATAATTGTCAGAACAATCTCATTTGAAAGATGACTTTGGAAATTCATGCAGTACATGCCTGGTTAGATTACTCTCTGTTGGTTCAAAACTATGACTTGAATTAAGTCACGCTACTGGAAAATACAAACACCCTTTCCACCTTAGTCAATGATTCCTAAGCTGTGCCAAGGCCAGAGAAGATTTCTTGCTGCTAATAGGCTCAAGATCAACATTGTAACATGGCTGAGAGCTGTAATGTACCAAGAATTGTAACAGTGTCAATAAGCCATTTACCTAAGCATTCCACCATTTTCTCAGCTATCTTATATAAAAAAAGGAAAGCATGCTATGATTTATCCAAGTATTTGGTTGTTTGGACAGCTGGGAGTGACTACCGGCTGAGGTACACATGTGTCTGTTTTTCCTTGCCAATAAAGAGCCTCAATTATAGGGGTAGGGAGTGTGAATGCTTTCCTTTGCTCAGACTATACCAGTGAGTCCTCATGGATGAACTCCAGAGGAAACT
Organism: Trichosurus vulpecula; assembly: GCF_011100635.1. Taxonomy (NCBI): domain Eukaryota; kingdom Metazoa; phylum Chordata; class Mammalia; order Diprotodontia; family Phalangeridae; genus Trichosurus; species Trichosurus vulpecula. Next base: position 234,740,629 of record NC_050573.1, on the reverse strand, counting down.
CTATTCTCAAAGATGACTCCAGCAATAAGGAAGTTCTGAAAAGTCATGTTAGGTTGTAAAAGCTATAAATATGGGTCCAATAAGAGTCTGTTTTTTGAGGACCAGCTTGGCTATGTTTAAATATGTCTATCACCAAGTTAGTCATTGGCTGATGGATTTTTCATGAGATATAGTCTGCAACAGTGGAGGAAGTACCCAGACAGATGAAGTTGCTGGTGTTGGGACAACTGAAGTGTGCATAATATGTTAGTCCAAACTCAGGTCCTATACTTTAGCATCATTCCTTTTTTTTTCTAAAATGGCAAGGGGAAAATCAACAAACAACACGATTTTTAAAGGGATTAATTCAGTTGTTGAAAGGAAAGAATGAAGAGCCAACTCTGACTATTACAAGATAGGTCCCAAATTTGAGGAGGAGGAGAAAGGAAAAACACATTTAAAAGAACTTTAGTTTTCTGTAAGTCATCTATGCTAGAGGAAATGACACTTTGAATGTTCTATTTGTCTTGTTAGACTTCTGGAACTAAAAATGACTATGAGAAATTTTCATACCTTTGGCTACCAATTGTAGGTACATCAAGTCCATTATTCATTCCTAGTCAATATACTTATTAGTCAAGATATATGTGGGTATGTGCAAACATGCACATATGTGCACACACACACACACTTTATATGTGCTCCATTTTCAAAGACATACATGGGTGAGAATACTATACGGCAGGCATGTGCTCAACTCAAAAGACTAACGTGTAGCCAGAAGAATGAGCTGACCAGCATGGTTGTAAAAGTAACATCTTATACATGTGGCTATCATGTCTAGACTGTGTCCTATATGAGAAATGTGTTGCATAATGTATAAAGTTAAGAAAATCTGGGTTTGAATTATTCACCTGCGCAAGTCAACATCTCTGAATCCCAGTTTTGTCTTCTGTAAAATAGAGACAATAGCTATAGTGTTTGCCTCATAGGATTGCTGTGAGGATAAAACTCCTGACTCGCACTGCTCTTTCTATTATACCACAATGTCTCACAGTCTAGCTTTTTTTAAAAATTAAATTAATGAATGTTTATTAAGCACCTAAGGGATCCCAAAGGAAGTATACATGCATGAATGCATCTATATGCAAATACAAATATTATCTCATTTTATTTATATACAAATATATGTATAAGCATATGTGTAAATATATATGTATATGCAAGCATATATATACATATATGTATAAGTATATATATATAAATACATGTAAAGGTATAGGTAAACATATGCAAGAGTGTATATACAAATGCATGTATGTATAAGAATATAGACAAATACATGTGTATGTATAAGTATACATATACTTACATATGTGTATATCATTATATAATTATTACATAATTATGTATACACATACACAATTATATATATATATATATACACATGAGATAACATTTGTATTTAGCTAAGTCAAATCCAATATTGTAAATATTGTGCTTAGCACAATACCTGGCACATAGTAGGCATTTAATTAATATTTGTCTCTGCCTCCCCCCTTCCAAAGGAAACTATCTTCCATTGAAAAGACAAATATCTTTTATAACTACTATATGAACTGTTATACAAGTGTGTGAACATGTCATGCTTTTGGTCTTAAATAGCATCCTCTTGTACACCTTAAATAGTCAACTGTTTTTACACCCCTGGCTAGAGCACACGTAAACCTGACAATGTGGGCAGTGGAGTACTTCCAGCTCAGACCTTAAAATCCCTAAATGGGACAATGTTTCCACAGCCAGTAGCCCTGGCTCTGTTGCCACATTTCCACTTGGAGTTTGCTGAGATAGCACTTTCCTGTTGAACGCTGTTTCCTTTGATTAGTATCATATAGAGTCAGAAGGGACTTGAGTGATGATTTCGTCCGTCCGGAGACTCTCGATGCATTTGCAATAGAGTTCCTGCTCAGGGTGCCACCAGTTGTGCTGAACTTACCTTTGCAGTTGAATATTCATGTGTAAATTCTCCTTGAACCAAGGTGAGCTTAATGTTTGCAGTCACGTTTTTGGGTCTCCCAGTTATCTGGTAGTGCGCCGGCATTCCTCATAGCAAATATGACTAGATGTTGAACGAGAAAGGTTTGAGAACCGCCGATCTGGTCGTTGTTGTCGAATTGTTTCAGTTGTGTCCGACTTTTCATGGCGCTATTCACAGTATTCTTGGCTCAAGATACTGGAGAGGTTTGCCATTTCCTTCTCCAGCTCATTTTAGAGATGAGGAAACTGAGGCAAACAGGGTTAAGTGACTTGCCCAGGATCACACAGCTAATAAATGTGTGAGGCCACATTTGAACTCAGGTCTTCCTGACTCCAGGCTTAGTGCTCTATCCACTGAGCCATCTAACTGATCTACAACAACTTTCAATTTTTATATATGAGAAAAATGAAACCCAGAGAAGGAATATGTCAGTGGCAGAATTGGGTCCCAGCATTCCTGACTCACTGCTATACTGCTCTTTCTATTATACCACAATGCCTCACAGTCTAGTTTTTTTTAATTAAATTAGTGAACATTTATTAATTACCTAATCTACATCAGGTATGGTACTAAGCAGGACGAAATAAATAAAGACAGACACCAGTCCTGATCTTAAGGAGCTCACAATCTAATGGGAGAGACGATATAAAAACAACCAGGTACAAACAAGATATACACAGAGTAGATGGAAGGTCCTTGCAGAGGGGAAGTTATCAGTAGCTTTGAGGACCAAGGAAGGCCTCTAGCAGAAGATGGGGTTTGAGATGAATCTAAAAGGAGGCTGGGGAAATGAAGAAGCAGAGGTAAGGAAGGATGAAAATCGTTTTTTAAAAGAGAACTCCCAGCTCTATTATTTTGTACAGTGAAAAAGAACAATCTTTTCTGTACTTCAAAGTCAGCCAACTATACAACACATCCTTAACACCATGTTTGTTTGACATTTACAACATTTGCTGTTTATTATCTTGCTTCACCAGCTACCCAGTTTTGAACCTACGTGTAAAAACAAAAAGCCTTACATAATTTTGCATCACCCTGAGGGCTTTAGACAAAATAATGAGGAAATAGAAGTGTTTTGTCATACACAATCTGATTTTCTGACATATTTTCCCCTCCTCTAACAGAGGTAATGCTCTAATGGAGTGCTGAACTAGGAGTCAGGAAGACCTGCTTTCAAATCCCACCTTGGAGACTCAGAAGTTGGGTTACCCTGAACTAGTAATTTTACCTCTCTGAGACACAGTTTCTTCTTCTATAATATGGGAGATTAGTAGCAGCTACCCTGCAAAGGAGTTGTGAGGATAAAATCAGGGGCTATATATTAAAGTCCCTTTCAAACCTTAAAAGGAAACAGTGTGACACAACGAAAAGAGTCTAGGATTTCAAACCAGAGAACATGAGTTTAAACCCTGGCTTTGCCACTTACTGCCTAAGTGACCTTGGGTAAAAAATTTAATCTCCCTTGGCCAACTGTAAAATGATGGGGTTGGTCTAAATGACCTCAAAGGGCCCTTCCAGCTCTAAATCTATGATCTTATGGGCAGAATTATTAGTCAAGTAGCAACCAGTACAACCAATAAAATTCAAACTTTGTCTATTATATTTTATGGTTTTTTTTTTGGTGCGCCATATTGAATTTGTTCTCTGGAAGTCATACCCTGCCAAAATAACAGTAAGTTATTGTTATTCCTCACATGGCAATCTATAATAGGATTTTGTACACAAACAGACACACACTGATGGAGTTCTCAAGAGTGCTCCAGTCCGAATTTTCACTACATTCCAAACTTCCCTAAATTATATTGGGGGGGAGAGATTAATTTATTAAATACAACATGTAAAATAAAAGAATTTGGGGAAAAGGTCTTATTCACACAGTATGAAGTTTTCATGGACATTCTGAGCTATGTAATTATTCCTTTAACTGTAGAGTTTTAAAACGGTATCTTGATGTAGTTATGGTTTCATGCTGCTCTTTTCTGCAGAGGTGGGTAGCTATGTACAGTCTCTGTTCTTCCCACCTTCTCTTTTAAAAATAAACTACCAATGACCTTGAATGCAAAAAAATTTTGATTTAAAGTTTAATTAATAATTTCCCTACCAAAAAAATAGCAAAAGCTAAGGTTCTCAAAGAAATCTGAAATCACCGCCCTTCTTCATGGCAACATTTTCAATACCTATCAATTATATCTGTAACATGGCCCTTAATTTATAAAGAAAAGTTTGAGTTAATCATATTTTTCAAATAGCTTTCATCAAAGGAAATAAATAAATTTTTAAAAAAACTCCATATGTGTACCCTGTATCAGTCACTGCTTTCAGTGCTCAGGATAGAAAGACAAAGGTGAAACAGTTCCTGCCCTCAAACAGTTCATGTTCCATTGGGAAAACAGTATGTGCCGTTTATAAATATAATCATGTCCCCTCTAGACCTTCTTTTCCTCAGGCTATTTCTGATTCCTTCTGCTGCTCTTTATATCACATAGTCTTCAGCCATCTCACCATCACCTAGTATTTGGTGAGAGGGAAGAGGGGTTGCTTTAGGCATTGCCGCATTTCATGCCCACCCAAAGTGATAGATCTTTTGTCCAGTCCTTAAATCTCCAAAGAATATGAAGACTGCCTTCCTTAATGCACTCACAGTTTACAGCAAGAGATGTGTCAGCAAATGTTCAACAATCAGATCTTCAAAAATGCATAACACACTTTTAAGTTCAATTTGTATTATTAACATTTTCTCCATTATTTTCTTAAATCTAGACATTAGAGTTAGATTTTATTGTAGAGGCCCAAGTATTAGACAACTTCCTCGGGACTCTATCTTACTTCAGAAGGGAGGAGGGAGGATGAATCAATTCTGCCTGGTCATAAGCCGAGCACCAGACCACTCTGGTGTAGGTTTGTTTTTTTTTTTTCACATAGGACTTTCCAAAAGACACTGATCAGCTCTGTATTTTCCCCATTGCCGTGGGTCCTGGAGATCCCCTTGTGTGAATCAGACCAAATATAAGCCCCCTTTTACCTCTGATATAGGACAATAACAGTTTCAGTTTAGTTCCATCACTGGAATTTATGTAACTACCTATATAAAAAGTTGCTCCAACTATCAGATACATCTCTGACCACCGACCTCTTTTATCGGCAATTGCTGGCTTTGCTAATAAATTGCTCATGCTCAGAACTTTGTGCCTAAGTTTCTTTTTCTCAGTTTTTTTTTTTTTTATCTATCATGACACACTTTGAGCTGGCTCTAACATGTCCCTGCTTTATAGCCCTAGTATTAATCTCAACAGTAGAAATACCTAAACTCTACATCTCTGTTAGCAAGTTTGATCATGAACAAACAAAGACAGAAGCTTTCCAAAACCTCCTTAAGGCATCTGACCTTTGAACAAAGAGTATTAACATCCACATTAGCTGATGGCTCATCACTTAAAACTTTATGAAGCAAAGCATAGTACCAGACCATATTATCTGAGATCCTATTAGACATGCTTCAACAGGATTAGGATTTAATGCTGTTGGGGATCTTTCTAAAGCATGGGTCTGATCATGTCCCTTTCTTATTCAATAAACTCCATTGGCTGCCCATCACTTCTAGGATCAATCTGTATCTGGTATTCCCATCCCTTCACAACTTGACCCCGGCTTCATTATACATTCCTCCTTCCCATACACTGTGGTCCACTAGACTGGCTTTATTGTTATCTCTCACACAGGATGCTCTAACTTTGGTCTCTGTAAATTTATGTCCCCCAAGCCTGAAGTGTACTATTTCCCTAAGTCTAATCCTTAGAACATTTAATTTCCTTCAAAACACAGTTTAAATACCAACTTCCATGGAAAGTCCTCCCTGATTCCCCCAGCAACTAGCACCTCCCTCCAACTACCTTGCATTTACTTTGTATTTATCTTATATGCATTTATATGTGAATATATTGCCTCTCACAATAGAGAGTGAGCTCCTTCAAGGAAGGGACTATTTAATTTCTGCCTTTGTCTCCCCAGACAGTACGCAGTGCATGACACATCATAGGTATTCAGTGAATGCTTATTGAATGGCATATTCATTTATTGTTCAGCATCTATGAAAACTGTCCATTTGAATCATAATTCTTTAGATTCTGTTTAAAAACTGTATACACAACATTATATGTCATGGCACTTAGTGTCTTTTACATAAGGACTCCAATAATATATTCTGGATTGAGTTTAGTTCCAGAAAAAAAAATGAGTTTTTACATTCTCATGTATACAAGGCAGCTAGATGGCACTGGGCTAGATTGAGCACTGGGCTTCCAGTCAGGAAGACCAGAATTCAAATCTCACCTCAAACACTAGCTCTGTGACCACGGGCCACTCATTTAATCTCTGTCTCAGTTTCATCAACAGTAAAGTAGGGATGACAATGGTACCTACTTCCCAAGGTTGTTGTGAGGATCAAATGAGATAATTATTTGTAAATCACTTAGAGTTCCTGGCACATAATTGTTTCAACAATCCGGCTAGCAGCTTCTCTGGGGGTGCAAGATCCACCAACAACCAGCACCCAGAAAGCTGATTACACACTGCAAATGCACAGGTTCTTTTGATCTGCTTAACTAAGGAAACCAAGGTTAAGGGGTTGACAAGCTTACTTTAATTCAGCATACAAATATCATTCGCTTAATTCGGGGGGAAAAGCCAGCATACTGAACTTCAGAACAAAATACAAACAAACTATAAACATCAACAGACAGACCTTGTCTGATTCAAATCCCAATACATAGTTACCAGAGTTCAACAAAGTCTCAGCATCCGGGTTACAAGCTGGAGTGCCCTTAGCTACAGCTGCCCAGAGTCTTTGCATCAGCACACCAGCACAAGTGAGAGCCCTGCACAAATGGCTCTGTCCTCTCTTCTTATAGGGCTTCAGACATCATCAAACGTCTTCTGAATGACCAGAACTTAGGCTGCTATGATTGGCTCTTGAGTTAGCCCCTCCCCTTAGGACCCTGGGAGGTTCACATCCACATAGGTTAGGTTAACACCTAATAGGGGTTAGAGCCTGGGGCTCAACACTCAGTAAGACTCAACGAAATACACTGAATTACTCAAAGGAAACAAAGCCAAACTCTTCAAGGGCACTTGTTGAACTAAGTGCTAAGAGCCCATTTTGCTTACCATCACAATAATAGACACCTAATAAATGCTTATTCTTTTCCTCCTCTATAAGAATGTATGCATTAATGAAGGTGGGAAAATAATGAAACCTTTCTGACTAGGTGCCATACAGATTTATATTACACGACTTCAACTGTGCCCTCACTCCCTTACCAACTCATCATCCCACTCTCCATAGCAGCTCCTCCAAACCTATTATCTTTCCTCAAGCCTCCTATGACTACCCCTAAACTCTTTCCTACTCCTACCTTTCCTACTACTGGAGAGGGCAATGCCATCCTCCTAGTACCTCAGGCTTGCAATATAAGATTCATCTTCAGCTCCTCTCTATATCTCATTCCCCATATCCATTGCTGTCAGGGACAAGTGTTGATTTCACTTTTGCAACATCTCTCCAATATGCCCCCTTCTCTCTTCTAACATTGCCACCACTCTAGTACAGTCCCTCATCACATGACACTTGGACTATTCCAATAGCCTGCTGTTGGGTATGTCTGCTGCTAATCTCTCCCCACTCCAATCCAAACTCCATACAGCCATCAAAGTGATTTTTCTAAAGCATATATCAAATCACGCCATGCCCTCCAAGATCAAATATAAAATTCTTTGTTTGGCATTCAAAGCACTTTATAATGTAGCCCCTCCTCTTACCTTTCTAGGCCTTTTACATCTTACTCCCCAACACATACTTTTCAACGCAGTGTCAGTGCTCACTGGTCTCCTGGCTGTTCCATGAACAAGACACTATCTCTTGGCTCTGGGTATTTTCTTTGGCTGTCTCGGATACCTAGAACTCTCTCCCTCATCAGCACTGACTGCTGACTTCCCTGACTTCTTTTAAGTCCTAATTAAAATCATATGTTTTGTAGGAAGCCTTCTCCAACCTCTCAACTCCAGTGACTTCCTTCTCTTAATTATTTTTTATTTGTCCTGCATATATCTTGCATTGTATGTATTTGTTTGCGTGTTGTCTCCCCCATTAGATTGTAAGCTCCTTGAAAGCAGGGACTGTCTTTTGCCATTTTTTTCTTTGATACTCCCTTCCAGCACTTAGCATAGTACCTAGCTCGTGGTAAATGTATAAGTAATGTTTACTGATCACTTGATTGAAAATAAGATATTATGTGTAAAATATTTTTAAAATCTTGAAGAACCATGTAAACATTAGCTAATATCATCATCATTATTATTATTTGTTCTTTTTCTATAACATGAAAGTTCTTTTACCAGACATAAGTCGAGCTTTTGGGTGCCTTATCACCAACCAAGAAACTACAGCAGTAGTGTCAAACTCAAATAGAAATGGGGCCTCTAAACTGTACATAAGAATGCCTGTGGATACAAATTAACCTAGAAAACCACATATTAATATTATCTCTGTTCTATTTTATTTGTGTTTATTTCACTAAATATTTTCCAATTACATTTTAATATGGTTCCAGGTACTTAGATGTGTGGTTGTTCCCAGGCCTCTAACTTAGAGCTTCCTATTCTTTTTTTCTTCAAGAGTTCTATCCTAGTGAATTGTACTGCCTAAAAATGTCTACTCCTGATGCCCTCAGAGCAATTTCGCGCAGTTATATCCAGAAAGGTTTTATTTTTTTCTCCGTATTTTAATCACGACCTAGGTTACAAATAATTAATTAAAGAAAATGAATAAATGAATGAGTTAATTAACAATTGCTCGATGTGGTTGTAGGTACTACAAATGTCCAAAGGATGAGCTATTTTCTGCCTTGTACTTTCGTTATTGCTGGATTTCTTTTTTAATCTCTCTGCCTCCCACACTATAAGTTCATTAAAGGTGGATACTATGTTTGCTCACCTTCATGTTCCAGTTCTGTGTACTTAGCATACTATCCTTTACGCAGTAAATGCTCAATTAATATATATTGATTTTAATTGTACATGCAGATTCAATGGAAGGAGAGAGAAAATAATCAGAAATAAAGTTGGACAGATATGGCCAGAGTTTTGAAGGATCCTGATGATACACAGCAGAAAAATTCAGATTAGGTCGAGGAATAGGGAGCCAGTAAAGCTTTTGAGCAGAGGAGTGACATGATGAAAGCTGAGTTTATGGAAAACTAATTTTGCACTACTGTTAGTATGCCTGGCTTGTAAAGCCATCTTTCCTGAATTCTACAAATGCTAGAATCTTTTTATGAAAAGAAACCGTTCCAAAATTCCAGCAGTTAAATAAAATGAATATATTTGTAATGTAAACTACTCAATTCTAATCAGCTGCCTTGTTCAAGGAAGATAATTAGCTCTACTACATGCCACACTTTAAAAAAATATCAGCAATGGATTACTGAGAACATTAATTACATTATGGACCATAATCTTCTGGAAAGTGCATTTATAAATCTAGGTTATGAGTGCCAGCTGAATTTTATGTTAAACTGAAGCTACTGAAAGATGCATAAAATCAAGTCAGGCAAGCCTTGTGCAAACTTATAAGGTCAGCTAAATCTTGGTTTTGGATAGCCCTCTCATCAGCCCCTTATTAGTCATATTAGTCATATTAGTCAGGAAACCAAACTCTACCAATCAAAAAGTTATCTGGTATATTCATTTCTTTAGGACTCTCCTTGGTTCTTAGGAAGCCATATAGGTAATTAATTTGAACTAAATGGTTAGTCATAATGACCCAGAATTTTATCCCTCAGAAGCTAACAAGCATATTTTTAAAAGGACTGTGCATGCCTCAACCAAAGGTTTGGGAACTATGTGAATTTCAGGTACCAGAAAAAGTAAAGATTTTGGGGGCTGAGAATTGAAAAGATGAGAAGGGAAGGAAGGCATTCACATTACATCATACAGGCAGCTAGCTACCTCCTCTGCCTGCTTATAAGGTCAGCTTTACTTGAAAGAGAGTACCCTGATCATTGCACAGTGGAAGGGAACATTTGTGTGATGACATTTTGCTGTTGTACAAGTAGTACTTTCTGCCAGGGAGATTTGGTGCAGCTGTGGTTATTTTTAATAGATGAAATTTCTATTTTTGTTAGTCCTTTAAGATAGCTTGCTACCTCTATTTCTATATCTACATATAGCTATGGGATACACATAATTTTGTGCTCTCCCGTCCAATTTTACTTTAGGTTCAAAGAAATAATATGACAAATTGGATGGGTCGAGGGGAAACACATGAGGGAGGGATACTGGGAGAAGTACTTGGAAATGGGAGGATTGAAGCTGTACTCTCCACTTCACGTGCAAAAGGTTTCTATAGAACACTAATGAGAGAGGTGAATGAGGTAAGAGAAGGGCTTCCATCATTGTGATCCTCTATTATATCTTTCCATTTCTCCCAGTAAAATATAACTTCTTTGAGGTCAAGAACAATTTCTTCCTTCCCTTCCCCTCTTTCCCTCCCTCTTTTTCCTCTGTCCCCCTCTTTCTTCCTGTCTTCCTTCGTTCCTTTCTCTTTCTTTCTTCTTTGTCTTTGTTGGATTGCGAGCTCCTCAGAGTACGTAACACGCATTTTTGTTTTGTTTTGTTTTCATACTTTTCTTTGTATCCCCAACATTTAGCATGCTGGCTAGTACATAGCAAACACTTAATAAATACTTTTTTTACTTGAATTGGCTTTGTACCTCCAACACTTTGCACAGTGCCTGGAACATCATAAAGGTGATTAATAAGTGCTTATGGAATTGAGGGCCTGCTGATTCTCTGAGGACTGTTATCTGTTCCGTGTACTTAACCTTCAGATCCTGAATCTGTTGAAGTCCCTCTTTCTCACAGCATTTCACACAGACTGGAAGATTTCTTATAGTCATCATCATCATTATCATGCTCACCATCATCATCATAGGATTTAGGGTTTTTAAAACTCCAATCAGTATTATGGTAGAGATTTCTGTTCATGTAAGGGTTGGACTACATGCCACAGAGGTGCCTTACCATTCTCAAAAACAGGTAGGTCCTGACTAGTACAAATAATGAGTCCTATGAAGTGGTCTCGTGCATTAGAATTTGAACTATTTTAAGTTATAATTATGTAAAATATGGTCACTGTTTTTAAAACAATGGAAATATGCAGTACAAATTTAACTAATGTAACCACTACATGCTCAGTTTCATTATTATTTGTGGGTTTCATTATTAGTGCTAATTGGTCTTAGCTATTCTGTGACTCTAGGAAGTGACTTGTTCAATGCCACATAGGTACAAAAAGATGGAATTCCAAACCATATCCTCAGACATTAAAAATTCTATTCTTTTTCTGTTACATCACATTGCTTCTCCCACTTTTCTATACATCCTACTTATACTTGTTGGTGATTGTCCCCTTAATTTCTGGTTTTTGCTACCACAAGAAGAGCTGCTATAAATATTTCGTACATACACTAGAGAGATCAAATAAGTTTCTTTTTGTGATTTAAATTTTAAATTAATAAAATCAATTTTTTTCTCCCTCCCACTTTTGTCCAAGTCACATTGAAAAAAAAAAAGGAAGGAAAAACAAAACCCTTGTAATAGATATGCTCAGCTGGGTAAAACAAATGTCTATTTTCCATTGTGATGGAATCTTATTGTACTTTAAGAAATGAGGAAATGGATGATTTTTTAAGATATGGGAAGACATATAAATTGATGCAGGTTGAAGTGAGCAGAACTGAGCAATTTATATGAAAACATCATCACTGTTTAAAAAAAAGAACAATTTTGAGGAGTTCTATAAAGTGATGAAGAATGAAATGAGAAAAACCAGAAAAATTTATACAATAAATTCTATTATTAGCCAGGTCCAAAAAAACCCTATGTTTTATTCTGCAAACTGAATCTGTCACTTCTCCCTCAGCAGGTAAGTAGCACTCTTCATCACTGGTCTTCTAGAACTGTGATTGGGTGTTGCATTGCTCAGCTCTGTCTTTCAAATTTGTCTTTACAATATTTTATGAGCATTCAAGAGGCCTGTCCACTTGGAATTTGGACCCTTCAGATTTTGCAGATGACCCAAAGCTGCAGGACTCAGTCTTTTCTGCTTTGCTGACCAGACCTTTTCACATATTCTATATGGAGACAAGCCCCATCCACATCTACCTGAACTTAGTACTGTATGCCTGATGAGTGTTAGGACTAAGTAAATTTCTTTTGTCAACCATTGAATGACATATGAGTCATTCCAATATCAAACCTGAGCTGGCAGACCAGCCTGGTCCTTCCCTACCTACAAAAAATTCTATACCTCCATGCTATTCCTGAGATATTTCCCTTTGAAAAATAGGTTGATATTTCAGTTAGTATATGATGAGGATGTGAAAACAAATTTTATTTCATAATTATGAAAATACACAAAGTATTTCTTACTCTGGATTCTGGCAGTGCCCAATCTGTTTTGTATCTTTGTATCTCTCTCTCTCTCTCTCTCTCTCTCTCTCTCTCTCTCTCTCTCTCTCTCTCTCTCTATGTCTCTCTCTCTCTCTGTCTCTCTCTGTTTCTGCATATACATACATACATATATGTATACACACACACACACACGTGTGTGTGTGATATTTATTTTAGAAGGCAGAAATTTCCCATGTTACCCTTGACCAGAAAAGTTAAAATGGTACAACAATTCATGAATTAAAACATCAGAGGAGGGAAAAGAAGCACAATTAAAGCTTATTAGATTTGTGCTTATGAAACATTCTCTTCCAAGTTGTACTATAAAAAGATATTTTTTTCCTGCTGCCAGAGAAGTCTAACTGAACCTTATTAAAACGTTATCATCTATTGAGCATTTGAAAATGTTCCTACTGAAGTTAAATGGATGATCAAAGAATTCTGATATTTCATATTCAATGTTGGACTGCAACTCAGAAAACTTAAAATTTCACCCAACTAATTTTCTCTATTCAATAATTGAAATTTGTTTTGTTTTCTTCTTTATTTTTTTTTTCCAGAAGAACTTTTCAGAGTGGTGTGCAGGCTGGGGGTGGAGAGATACAAAATGGATTTATCTGAAAGTTGAAATCTTGATTATATTGATCCTAATTCTAATTTCAAGTGAATAAGTAGAAATTCCTACAGACTAGTGATATTAGCCATAAATTGGCTCAGCAGAACCCTGGTGCCTGTCCATAATTTTATAGAGGCTATAAAATAGTTTGGGTTTTTATAATCACCCTTCAGGATGTCATCCAGGGCATCTTTTCAAGTTGCATCTTCCTTAGATGCCATACTTTGTAATGGATGATATTTTTAGTAATAAAGGATTGTAGATTTTCTGTGGTTAATAGTCTTTCATTACCATATGATTACCATAATGCCAGGGTATTGCTTACCTCTTTCAGATAAGTAATGTACCCAAAGTGATTATAAGTTTGCCTGCTGTTTCTATGAAACCATTACTAGTTGGTGAAGTCATTGCATCTGACCTATAGCAAGGAAAAAAATGAACCCAAAAGTTATCCAGAAAATACATAAAAATGAGATTAATATTTCAGCAAGTTCTTTGCATAATGAGTCTAGCCAACTGCAAAAAAAGAAAAGTCAGTGGTTAGCACTGTCATCACAGGAACTAAAAGACTGCTGAGAGATTGACAAAGGATGAATTTTGCATTTCTGCTGAACATCATAAGCAGAAATTGCAAAATAATTAGACTGCTTCATTTGTAAATAGGAAATTTTTAATGTAAAAGGTGTTGGCAATTATAAATCTCTCTTGAATAATGCAGTTCCAAGAGGTGTCAATAGAGAAACTTTTCAAAATGACTTTGCTAAGAATGTTTTATATGTCTTCTTGAAATGAGAACCAGCTCAAAGAATCAACTCCTTGTTCAAATGTGAATTTAATTATTATATATGATCTTTATTTTGATTATCAATATTAGTGCCAATGATAATGTTGATGACAGTAATTATATATTTCTCTAATTGACAATGAAAAACTGAATTTTTTACCTAAATCTTGGAGGATGCTATGAGAAAGCCACTGAATTTGAAGATAGAAGACCCGGGTCTAAAAGCCTGGCTTGCCACTAGATATCTGTATGACTGGCAATTCAGTTAAACTATCTGGGCCTCAGTTTCCTCACCTGAAAAAAGGAGGAGTTTGGAATAGATAAACTCAAAGGTCCCTTTTAGTTCTAAATGCATAATCCTATGAGCTATGAAAACAAGGTGATATGTTAATGGAAGAGTTCCAGTGTGAAGCCCCATGGTGTGGTAGGCCTCTAAGGAAAAAAAAAATTCTATAGGAGATATCATTTGATGATTCAGGCCATACTGGTAAAGGGAGCACAGTAGATTAGGTGACCTCTAATGTATCTTCCCATTTAAAATTCTATACTTTTAAGACTACGAATATTTTTGAAAGATTATTTACGGTCATTGCGATATTTAATAGTCTTTTAAAAACTGTTCTCTATTTTCTATTGAATCAAATCTAAACTCAATTCTATGTTAAAGGCCTCCTTAAATGTCACTATTTACAATGGTCTGGTTTCTCTTTACCTCTGAGGGACTATGTACAACTTGGTACTTCCTTAGAGAGTAAGAAATAGCTTCGGTGGGGTTGGGGAGTATGCATGGACCAGTTTTGTGGCTCACAAAATTAGAGAATCTCAGAACTAGAGGGGTCCTGAAAGACCATCTGGTCCAATCCATATCTGACTTGGGATTCCTTCTACAACATGCTCAGTAAGTGGTCATCCAGACTTTGAATAAAGCTTTCTAAAGTAGGAAAGCTCATTACCATCTAAAGCTACTCATTTCACTTTCGGCGTAAGTTAAGTTGGTGGCCTTATCTTACACTCTACCTCAACATGAACCCTTCATTAATTATGTCAATCTGTTTATTCCCTCTCTCATCCCTGTTACCATGCATCCATGAACAGTAGTTAGAACATTGGATTCAAGAAGACTAAAGGGTGAATCCTGTTTCAGACACTTACTAGATATGTGACCCGGAACAAGTCACTTAACCTCTGTCTGCCTCAGTTTCTTCATCAGGAAAATTGGGATAATAACAACATTTGCCTTACAGGATTGTTGTGAGGAATGAATAAGTCAATATATGGAAAACATTTTGCAAACTTTAAAACACTATTATAAATGCTAGATAGCATTACCATCATCATCAATCATTTTTAATGCTTTTACCACTCCCATTAATCTATAACCCAACAGAACCAGCTCTCACATATTTTCTGAGTTTATTTAACATTGATTTCTCCCTTTTAAAATCCCTGTTACATCCATTATCCATGTCAATTAACTACATTCCATGTTTGTTTATTCCCTAATTGTTTCATGTGCATTTTAAAAAATATTTCCAATGAAATTAAAAGCTCTTTCCAAACAGAGTCCATGTCTTTGGCATCCCCTACTGCTTGTTGTATAGCAGATACTCAATGGATAATAGGAAATTATTCCTCTATAATACTCCTGTCCCCTTCTCCTCTACATTGATGGGTGCTCAGGAACTACAAATTCATTCAAGATTGAACCAAAGAATAATACTATCAGGATAGCACATAGCCAAGTGACTTTTGGATTTAGCCAGCTTTTGAATTATCTATGCAATTTCTCTCTACAATAATAAATACAATTTAATTACATATACATATGACATATACATATGTTAAATGTATATTAATAAATGTATGCACAAGCACATACATATCTGAAATCCCATGTGACTGTGTCTAATTTATTTTAGATTAAAAACAATGCATACAACAAATGAAGCTAGGCATTTAAGCTCCTACTGACATGGTTATTATGACTACCAAATACTGAAAAAAAAAAATAAAACAAATGACCTTGAGAGAATTCTAGAATCTAGGAATTAGCAAATTCATCACTGGATTTTGGATGGGGCTTCTTATCCTGAGTCTGCTGCTAATATTCTGTGTGGACTTGGGTCAGTCATAAGCCTCAGTTTCCTCATCTGAAAAATTATTTGGCCCTACTGGCATTTAAACCCTAAATCCTCCTTTCGAGCACTAGGTCTGATGATTTAATGATCTCTAATGTCATTCTAATACTTTCTATTTCATAATGAAAGCTCCCATGACCCTGACAACAACTATGACTAACGATAATAACAATAATAGTGAAAAAACTGAGATTCAGAGAAGTTGTGACTTCCCTAGAGTCCCACAGTTACGGTGGTAAGTGTTGAATCCATCAGCACGCATTTATTAAGCACTTACTAGGTGTCAGGCACTGTGCTGAGTGCCAGGATTCAAAGGAAGGTGTTATATGAAGAGAAAAACAAAACAGCTGAAAATGGAATCCATATAATCAGAGGGTAATGGGACGCTAGGCATTCCCAAATTGTTGAATTGAATGAATTGGAAAATAAGGATAGCCTCAAGTTCTAGAGCAAGTTGTTCCACCCAAGATGAAATGACAATGAATATTTTTCGCAAATTTATTAGATTACAAATAGCCTTTACAAGTTGACACCTATTACAATTTCTCCCTGAAGACAAAGTTGGGTAGAGCTATAGAACAAGGACACATTTATCAGGAGGTCTTATCCATCTCTCATCTGCATGAATGAACATGCTCCTTGGATATTTTTAGTTAGTAGTGACTAAATGGAGCAGGCCTCCTTCTGTAAGGGGGTCATAATCATACACCCTCCATCCCAGATTCTTAGTCCTTACCACATGGGCCTTAGCATCCTTTTCTTGGAATGCAATTCCTTTGTATAACATTCTACACAAAGAACTGCATAGATTATATTGGGCAAATATTTATTAACTGAAGGAAGCAGTACTTGAGCATGCAAAAGACAAAGCACTTGGAACTTTGAATTATCATGTGTTTACCCACCTGCCCAGCCCTGCAACACAAACCCATGGCAAGGAATTCACTCACCAGGTGCCCATGTAAAAACAGTAATTCTAGGATTAGCTCAGAATGCATAACTAGGCCCAGTGGTGGCAGAAGCATAGAGAATATGGGGACCATTAGCATTCCCCAGCTCAGCACCACTGTGTAGGAATTTCTGATTCTTTTGGTGTCACTCAAGACTCACCAGACCTTTGGTACAACCTAGCATCCTAAAAATGTAAAATACCAGACACAGGCCATCTATCTCTGATTGCTCTTTAGTAAACTGAAATAGAATTATGTGAGTAGATCAATAAAAGAGGATGGGAAAGGGGGTAAACAAGAAGACACTGAAGACTATTTTTTAGTTTTTATCAATATCCGAATTTTGATGTCTTACAGTTTGAAACAGCTGATTTATTAGCTGATGAAACCTGGTTGTGGAAAATGAGCACAATCTATAGAATGGCTTAACCTGATAAGATGAGATTGCAGTAGAAAAGCTTCACTGAGGCTCAGAGGGTATTTTAGAATAAACAGAAAGGTTTCTAACAGGCATTGAAAGGGGCTGGATCATTTTCCATGAACTTAAGGTGATCTCCACTGATAATAGTGCAACTACAGGTCTAAATCACCAGGACTGCTCATTTCCCATTTGAACCAGAGCACATCTAGCTCACAGCAGTTGCAGAAAACTAGGTTCACCATGGTATTATGGATGGATTTATCTCAATGTGGGTATTCTTCACTGTTAAGTGAAGACTGAGCAAAGCAATGAGCCAACATCTTATTGGCCTAAGTATTTTCTAAGATACTTTGATGGTCACATACAACCTAATACCATTATTTATCTGCTGGAGTTTTCAAGATAAGTTTTTATTTACATTTATTTATTCAAAAAGATCAACTTCTGCCAAGGAAGGGACTTTATGCTGATTTTTTTTTACCCATAAAGGTTTTAATGCTTAAGGATTATTTTGTTTGAAAATGACCTTGAAAAGGTCAAATTAAATGGGTCAGGCTGAGATAAATTCCTGTCTAGAGTTCAAAAAGTATGGAAATACTGGTTCCTGATTTAAAGGAAAAAAATTTCACTTAATCATCATGAATGATGCATGCCACAAGGGAAAGTGGCTGGTAATTGGACTCAGATGACCAGGTTTGCTATTTACTAGCTGTGTGTCCTCGAAGCAGTGCACCTTATCTCTCCAGTCTTCAGTTTCCACATCTATAAAACGAGTGGGTTTAACCAGATGATCTCTCCAGTGTCTTCTAGGTCTAACATGCTAGCCATAGTTGTAAGGCATCCACAGAACTATGGCACAGTGATAGCAGTTCAGAACTTGGTTCATTTGTCCTTGTGATTTCTGAATTGTCCACAAAGTCTTACTCTAATGCTTTATCATGGCTAGAAGATGGCTCTGGTTTCTCAGTAGCTATACCAGTAAAGCATAAAGCCCTGACAAGTTCTGCCATTCTGGAAATGCTTTGAATACAGTCCTGGTGACTGCTTGAGTCTTCTGTCAGAGATAAGAATGGAGAGGCTCACATCAGTGGATTGGCCACAAGGGGATAGATAACTCCTTAAGCTTTTAACAAAATAAATGCTATTATTTGTAAGATATATTGTTCAGAAATTATCTAAATGTATTTTATTGGTACAAAAATAGGTTGGTTGGTTGGTAGGTACAAAAATATGTATTATCTGCTTAAGGCCCTCTCCAACACCACATCCTCATATGGAGGTGGGTCCAGGTTTTTGAAGGCTATTCCAGTGGACTGTGATGGCTCTTTACAAACTGGCAAAGCTTCAAAACGATGTTGCTGTTTGCTCTTGTCTGAACCTATGAGTAAACTCCTAATGAGGAAACAGCAGATCATCAATGATTCTGAAACTTGACATCTTAGAGAGATGCCTGGGCCACTTAGAGAGGAAGTTGCTTGCCCAGAGCAGCACAAACAATATGTGTCAGAGGCAGTCATTATTAGTCTGGTAATAGGAAGGGAAAGGAATAAATACTTATCTAGCACCTGCTATGTGCAGGGCACTGTGCTAAGTGCTTTTACAAGTACTATCTCATCTGATTCTCACAATAACCCTATAAGGTACTATTATTAACTGATGAAATTGAAGGAAACAGAGGTTACTTTCTCAAAGTCACAAACCTAATAAGTGTCCTGGGCCACATTTGCACTCATGTGTTACAGGTCTCCAGACCCAAACCTCTATCTATCCACTGCACCAGCAAGCTACCTCTAGTGTCTGCTGTTTGAGTTCTGAGAAGCTAATTAGCAACCCCTGAATAAGGTAAATAGGAATTTAATCTATGTCTAGGGAGGGGGTACTTATGCAGATCAAACACCTCCTTGAAATAAATATGAATAGATGCATTATTTAAAAATACAAATGACTTATGCCTTAAACTTGTTTTGTTTGTATATATACTGTTTCAGCTTTTGGATCTAGGAAGAAGAAAATGTGATTACAGAACTTGTCAGGTAGAAAGATAAAAATACCACAGGACAACTTTATCTTCATTGCCAAATAGCTATCTTATCTGAATGAGAATGCAAGCCACTCAAGGATAACCTTGACCAGCAGTTACTAACCCAGAGGATCTAGAACAATATCTTTTCTATGCACAAAAAAAAAAAAAAAAAGGAATGGTGGCAATGTGACTGGGGGGGTAGAATTTTTTTTTTTAATTTTGAACTGGAGTGTGGATTTCCATACTATATGGAACTCCCAATGGGGAAACTCCCTCTGCAAATGCAGATGGGCAGCACTTCTATAATTCTTCGTCTTACAAAGTTGTTTAGCTGGGGTACACTTGAATTCAGATTTTCCTGACTCCAAGTCTGGCTCCCTACCCACTGTGCACATTGCCTTTCATATGTGAGCATTTCTATAACCCACCACAGACTACCCTTCAAGGCTCTCCTTATTTTTGTAGAAGTGGGTCCTCATTTTTTGCAGCACTAATATTCATAGAAAGCTGCTTCACATGGGAATTTAATCAGTGCATAAAAACTCAATAGAACCTTCTTAAAGTTTAAGAAAAGCAAATAAACAGCTCTGAAGACAGAGGCCCACACTTTATATTAGCTTTGTTTTCTAATTGAAAGCTGCCTCAATTCATGCTTCCCTAATGAGGTGCAATGTAACCCTGACGGAAATAACTTGGGTAATGGGATGAGTTCTATTAATCTACTTATGAAAGACTCTGTTCATTAATTAGCTTGGACAGCACAAGAGCAAAACAACCACACTCCTGATTCAGAGTGTCAGAGGGAATCTAATTAGAAATTAGTGGCTGAACGGACTGAAATATTTTCATTTACATTGATACTAATCTAAGTATACCCTGCTATGATTATGAATCCTCTTCCCTGTGCGAGGCAGATGGGTAGAGTAGGGAGGAAGCCACTAATCCAGGAAAGTGAGACAGCAGAAGGACACGCATCAAGGTTATGGTTAGCTCTCAAACAGCCAACTTTAAACTTTGCTAAGATAAGAGGGATACCTGAAAAAGCTAAGAAAGAGTAGGTCAGTTCCAAATAATAGGACACATTTATCTAGTACTTGAAAGTTTAAAAAGTATAATCTATGTTTTGCAACAACTTGCAAAATAAGGACTGCAGGTATTGTTATCCCTATTTTGCAAATGGGAAAACTGGTGTTCAGTGAGTTATCTGCTGTCAGACAGCTAGGAAGTATGTCTGGAAGTCATGATTCACCAGATCTCCTTATACCAGGTCTAGCACTCTGTACTATGACAACTGTTTTATTTTAGGGCATTAAGATTTACAAAGTATTTTACCTGCATTATTTCATTTTGTAGAGTCATAAAATTATAGAATATCAGCGATCCTGTTGTTTAAATCTCTTATTTTATAAATGAGGAAGTGGGACTCAAAGTGAAATGCCTTGTTAATGTTATGTGACTAAGTTGAAGAGTGAACATCTTTACCTGCCCCCTTAGGACTGCCACAGACCATGTTGCTGTTTCCAAAGTGACTGGAAGAACATAGCTGATTATATCCGATGAGAGTTATAGTTAACATGGTAGGCAATTCCTCCTCGGTCCTAATTTATGCAGTAGGTTTATTCCTATAAAGGGAAGAAATAATTACTATAATCAGTGAGTTGCTCAAGGACATTAATTAAACAACCTCACTTTAAAATTTCAGTAAGATAGATGCTGCCAGTATCAATGATAGACACTGAATGTTTATTAAGTATCCCACAGCCCACTCCTTATGTCAAAACTTAATACTTGGAATTCTTCCTCTTCTTTCAAGATCCAGCTTAGTTACCACTTCCTCCACGAAGTCTCTTCTGTTCCATCATCACATACAATACAATATAAAGCAATATAATACATCAAAGATTTATTAAAGGCCCACTATATTCAAGGATACATATTAAATACTGACAATACAAAGATACAAATGAAAGTCCTTGTACTTTCTACTCTGGCTTTTATGAGAGAACAATTAGGAGAATTGAGAACTTGAATCCAATAAGAAAAAGGAAATTGTATAGCTGATTTGAAGGCGTTTTGACTAGTTATATATTTTAGAAGCTGAATTTGAAGAGCAGAAATGTGGAGGGACATGGGGAAAATTTGGAGAATAAATTCCATACTCAGATATCTGACTAGATGGTGGGTTGAAAAAAAAAAGTAAGATCACTAACAACTAGCAAAAATATAGAAAAATTAAGTCAAAATGGATTAGGGAGTAGAACCCAAAGAAGATAGTTCAAGAAGGAAATGGGGAAGGTAGTTGTCAACACAAGGCAAGGTAGGCAAGAAAAGCTAAGTGGAATAACTAGAGGATAAAATAAATCTGGAGAGCAGAAGAGGAAAAAATTGAATCGTGTAATAGGGTAGGCTTGACTCAGGCTCATCTGGTAGCAGAGGTTCTATATTGAAATGAGGCCCTGAACACACTGCTGATAATTAACAAAAGGAAGTCTACTTAGCCACAGGAGGGAAAGGCTATTCAAAGCAGGGAAAAGATATTCACTGATGATGCAACATTAATTTAATTTACTGCTGTACTATACCAGTGGTGATCCTACTGCTGATCTGCCAATGAGAAACCAGAGGGAAGGGCCAGGTGACTGCCCTGGCTTTTGTACTAAAGACATCAGGAACTTGAGCCTCTAGTCCTCTAAGCCAATTCAGTCTTGAGGATGTTTTCAATACCTTTTAAGGATAAACTAGCCAAGTGGTAAAGGGCCTTAGGATATTATTCTCAGCACAAGTATGGTTGGCAAGCTATTAAGATATAAAATGTAGGCTGCAAAAGTTTTAACTAGGTGCTTAGGGGTTAGATAGAAACACCAACAAGTGATTTTTTTTAGGGCTAAAAATCTCATCTATTAAGGAAAGCAAAGGAAAATATGGAGAGAGTTGCATTGAGTATATGTTCTTTATATTTCTGCCACAGCCAAACTATTGTTATCTGTATTCCAAGTATAGGTTAACATCTCCCCTAGAACTCAAAGAATATCTCTTCATACTTCAGGTTATTAGGGAGAATGAATTCTTACTAAGGGGACCAGATAGAGGTATTTAATGGCAAAAACCAAAATCTGAAAGTAGACCTGACTATGACAAGATATTAGAGTAAAAGAGGGTTGCAAAAAGGAGAAAGCTTAAAAAATAAACAGATTTAAGGTTTTTCCTGAGGAGGGAGCTAGACAGTCTAAGTTGGAAGAAACTGTTTGTCCTCCAAAGAATGACACGGTCAAAGAAAGTACCAGGTGAAAGATCATTCCATAAAGGTCAAAAGAAAAAGAAAAGAGGAATTGCTAGCAAAGAAATTCATTTCCAGGAGCACTAAAACAACGTTTTTTTCCCTTCAACCTGATAACACCAGAGAGGTTTGTTGTCTTCCTAGGGCATAGATTCAAGACATAGTTGAGAACTTACCAAGACATCAAAGTGGAGGCCAATTATCCACTTCTGGCAACTCACAAGAATATAAATGATACTACTAGAAAGAATTATGATTATGAAGGCTTTGACAAGGAAGTAAAGACCAAAGAGACCCAGGTTGTGTTTTCCTCATTGAAAGTAAGGAATCCAAAGGATAAAAATAATTTGGGAAATGAGTGACTGGACAGAGGGTAGTATCTTAGAATGGGATTTGGACTTCTGGAACTATTTGGCTTAAAATATAGGAATGATAGATTTCTTGCCAGAGTTGGCATATACCTAATAAAGTAACAAAGGTCTGTAAGAATGTACTGGCCAGGTGTCTTGGAAATTTAGTCATAAGGTCTAGGAGAGAAAGAAGACTGCCTCTATGTATCTCCTAAGTTAGGTATCATAGAAAACAACTACAAAGAAGGAAGAATAGTATCTTAGATACCCAGAAATTGATAGAAACATTATTAAAAAGGAGCCATCAGTAAAATCCATTGTATCAAGTGTCTAGGCCACAAACAAGAGAAACTAAGTTTTACCACACACACAAAAAGCAAATTTGACCTTAAATATCATTAAGACGTGGTAGGGTGAAACTTATGACTAAACAATGACTTTGGATTAGCCTACCTTATTCAAAATTAACAGGACAGGTAAAAGTGGGAAGTGGATAGAATTGTATATTTAGAAAGTACATTCATGTGAGGGAATATAGGAACCACAGCAAAATGTGACAGGGTATTTATGTTTGTGAAGAGAGAAATAGAAATAATTTTGTAACTGAAGTAGGTTATAGACCACTTAGCCAGAAAGAGGAAATAGATAGGGAGTTTGAAAAACAGAACAAAAGTTTGACATAGAGGCATGAGATAACAGTTATGGGAAAATTTAATCATGCAGATATCTGCTGGAGTTTTCTTTCTGTCAAAAGCTGAAAATAACTCTTTGACTTTGACAATAATTTTATGCTTTAAAACATGGAAGTAGGCAGGTGAGGTCACATGGACAAAATGTGATAGAGGAAGTTAGCCCAGGAAGGATCAGTGATGTTTTAGAAAGCAATTCTAAAGATAAAAAGGAAACTAATTTCAACAGGCGAGGAAAAATGTCTGAAGGATAGGAAATGTCTAATCACTGGGGGAGGATTCATCTGAAAAGGCTTATGTGGGTACATGGGGAATTCACTATCCAACTTAAATTTTAAAAGAAATTGAAAGAATATGAAAGCAAGGCCAGATAATCAAGGATGATTATAACAGGGTTGCACAGTCCTAAAAAAAAAAAAACAGTGTCAGGACTGCTAAATTTTGGAATAAGCTGATGTTGGCAAGAGAAATTAAAGGAAACAAAAAAGATTTCTTTAGATATATTTGGAAGAGAAGGAGGATCAAAACAAATATAGGATCATTTTTGGAAATGGATGGGATGGTGAAAACTTACGATAAACATAGCAGGCAGAAATGCTCAATTGTAATTTTGCTTCCATTTTCTGTGCCAAGGAAAATGACTCCTATATTGGAAATGACAACTCAATATCTAAAATCCTCCCAAAAATAACTCCATGGACTCCTCCACTTGATGAATTTAAGGAAGTATTGCAATAGAAAAGAAAATTAGAAGTACTCAAGGATCTTGGAAGGGTAATTTTGAAAGGAAAAAAAAAAAACAGATTCTGAAACTAAAGGATAGTTTTTCCCCTGGGAAAGTTCTAGAACAGATCCTTAAAGAGTTTGTTGGACAATAGAGAACACAAGAAAAGGAAGAAGTGTTTACAAAGGGTCAATGAGACAACATAAAGACCACACCTACCTCATTTCATTTTTTGTTTTTTTGTTTTTTTTGTTTTTGTTTTTGGAGGGAGAAAGCAGGGCAGTTGGGGTTAAGTGACTTGCCCAAGGTCACACAGATAGTAAGTGTGTCAAGTGTCTGAGGCCGAATTTGAACTCAGGTCCTCCTGACTCCAGGGCCGGTACTCTACTCACTGTGCCACCTAGCTGCCCCGTCATTTCATTTTTTGATGTGATCATTAAGCTAGTAGATGAAAAGAACTCTGTGACTGTAGTTTACCTAGATTTTAGCAAATTTTTTAAATACAGTGTCTCATACTATTCTTATGAAGAAGATGGAGACATATGAAGAAGCTGATAATAACTAGACAGACTGAGAACTGAATATATGACCAACCTCAAAAGGCCATTGTTAATGGTTCAATGTCAAATATGAGAAGGTCTCTAATGTAGAGGCTCAGGTTTCTATGCCTTGTTCTATACTATTTAATATTTGTAATATTTTAATGGTTTTTATCAATGATTTGATAAAACAGATGGAATGATCATTCATTCTGCAGACACAGCTGGAAAGGATACGTATAGTTAACGTGGTGGGTGACAGAGTCAAGATCCAAGAACATGACAGTAAACTAAACACTAGGCTGAATGTAATAAGGTGAAACTGCATAAAGATAAATATTACACTTAGTAGAAAATAAAGTCTCATACCTGGATACAACAAATCACCCTCACCAGTACAAGGTAAGGGAAGTCACGGTTAGACAGATTTTTTTTTTCTGAAAAAAGATGTGAAGATCTTATTAAACTGCAAACTTAGCACGTGTTAACAATGTGATGTGGTAGCTAAAAATTCTAATAATGACCCTGATCTACAGGAATGGAAGGACAGCTTCTAAAATAGACAGATGAAATTCCACTATGCTCCATCCCCATCAGACCTCATGTGAAGGAATGTTCAATTCTGGATACTACAGTTTAAGAAGGATGATGATAAACTAGTAAAAGTCCAGATGATGGTAGCCAGGATGATGAAGTGCATTGAGTCCTTGTCATAGGAGGACAACTGAACGAACTAAGCTTGGTTAGCCTAGGGAAGAAAAGACTCAAGGAACATGATAGCAATCTTTTAAGTTTTTTCACATGGAGGTGTATTAGACTTGTGTTTCTTCTAAAAGGGCAGAACTGGGAACAATGAATGGAAGTCACACAAAGGCTAATTCAGGGTTTAACAAAAGCTGTTCAAAAGTGGAATGAGCTGTTTCAAAGAGGGATGGGCTCCTCTTCTGTGGAAATCTTCGAATAGAGGCTGGAAACCTACACCCATGCTGGATATCATAGAGTAGATATTCCTTTGACATATAAACTGCACTAGATGCCTTTGAGGATCACTTTAAATTTTTAAATTCTGGCATTATTCTAAGCTTATAGTTCTTTGAGGTATGAAATATGTACACATGTAATTATAAAAGCTAAGCAAACATTCTCTGGCTTTAGCAATTAATGTTTGAGTAACTATAGACTTTTCCTTTATCAAAGACAAAGGTTTTTCCTTTGAGATGCACTCATTTCTACTCCCTTCCACTCCTTTTTCTTCTTTTTTAAACCTAAAAGAAAATTCCATTTGATGAAACTTTTGATACTTTAGTCAATAAAATACCCTGAAGAATCTTACAGCTTCTTAGCAATAGGTTTATCTTGATTTGAGACATGAGTACTTTAAAGTACTTTGCAGCTTGCAGGATGGTTTATTGTTCAAATTATTCCTTGAAATGTGTATGTCTGTGAAAAATAATCAAAGCACAAACATCTACCTTTTCAAGGCTTGTGGCATGCTAACTTTTTATTGGATTTATAAATCTGGTTTCATGACCCATATTTCTTAAATTTATAATTGTCATATCCAAAGGTCTCCAAGTCTTTCTTTTCTTCCTGGTGAAGTCTGTTGTGATATTGATTGATGTCTTTTTGTATCATTTCTTACAGATCACAGGATTTACTCTTTGTAATTTTAATGTTAGGGATTAACTATGAGATGTCTAGAATTGAGTCTCAATTTTATCCATATCATGCTTCTGTAAATTATTTCTATGTGTGTGTTGTTCCTTGTTTCTGAAAATTCTGAAAAGTTTTCTTAAGTGATTTCTGGAAGATATTGCTTACTTTTCTTTCTATTTTTGGAATAAAGTACATACTTAATATTTTATAGCTTTTATGTGATATCAAGAATCCTAAATTACTGCATCTTATGATAGCTATGTCATTTTTATCTACATATCTTCCAATTCTTAATATTTCTGAGGTCATTATTCCATTTTATTTTCAAATTGCAATTTGGATTTCTGCTGTAGGGAACTACTGTTTCTTATGGCAAATGATTTTTGGCATTTTTTCTATTATAGAACCACAGAACTTTAAAATTGGAAAGGATCTCAAAGGACACCTACCCCCACACATACCCCAAAAGGAACCTAATTTGAATATATTTGATATATGATCGCTTAATCTCCACTCAGAGACTTTCAGCGAGAGAGAACCCACTCCCTCTTGAGGCAGTCCATTTCATTTACAGATAACTAGCTTTGTTTGAAAGGTTTTTTCCCCCTCTTTGTATCAAATCTCTTTTCATCTTCCACCCATTCGTGGCCTTCTAGGACCAAACAGAACAAGTATAATCTCTCTTAAACATTACAGTTATTCAGATGCTTCTGAAGACCATTATCATGATATCCCCAAATATGATTTTCTACATGCTAAACTTATCAATTTCCTTCATATTAATCTCAGTGTGGGGACTCAAGGATCTTTGACATGCTCATTACCCTCTTCTGGAGGCTATCTAGTTTATGAATGTCTTCCCTGAACCATGGTGTCCACAACACCAGATACAATCCCATCAAGGAAGAAAATACTATTAGAGTTCTATAAAGGACTATGATCACCCTATTCCAAGATTTGGTACAGTAACTATTAAAAAGCTGTTCTTAAAATCATATGGGTCCCACTTATTTGGAAGCTTTACTCTCAAAGACATCCTATGAGATCATGGGTAATAATTTTGCCTGTGAGTGGTCCAGTTCCAGAAGAATTTATGTGTTGAATTCCCAATGGTATTTAGGTATTTCTTTATCTTTTGTATGGAGATGATGATGGTGATACAAACATGTTACTTTTTTCTCTGTTGGTAATTTTTATTACTTTAAACAATTTTAAGCTATTTTCCTTCGCTTTGTTGGTTTTTGGTTTTCAGGAATATGTGAAGAATTGTTTCTTTTAGAGTTTATAATTCTCAGGTCTTCCCTGGAAACATTCTATAGGACTGCCAACATCCTAACATAAAAATTGTATAGTTTTTTGGTAAGGAAACAAAATCATAGAATGTATAATAGAAGGAAAAATAGAAATCATTGTATCCCATGACCTCATTTTACAGATATGGAAACTCAGGCATAGACATGTAACATTGTTTGCCATGTTCTTATAAATAGTTGAGCCAGAATTGAAAGCCAGTTTGTCTAACTCCAAAATGAATCCTCTTTCCACTATACAATGTTGTCTCTTTGGATAGTGTGAGATTTCATATGCTAAGAAATTTTTTTCTTCTATCCTGAAGTTAACAAAGTCCATAGGGAAAACGTGGGGGAAAAACTGATAAGAGAACAAAAAGCAATTGGAAGCAATAAAGGTAAGGGCAAATTTATTTGGAACAAAATGGCAAATTATATAAAAATCAATGTGAAATGGACCAAAATCCCCAAAGAGAAATACATTTAAAATACTTTATATTTAGACCACTGAAACAAAAAAAATTACAACTCTTTACATTTTCTTGAATAAAAAAAAACTATGATAGAATAAATAATGGGAACTGACACAAATATATAATACTAAGAGCCATTTCTCAATAGGTTCATGGTCAATTGATTTGAAATATATGAAAAAGAATTACAAACTCATGATAGCCTTAAGAAAGCATGCTCCAGATCACTACAAATAGTAGAAATGAAGGTTAAAATACCTCTGAAGTATCACTTCACTCCCAAAAAATTGGCACAGATCAATCAACTGATAATTAAGCATTTTCTGAGAAAAACGATGTAATCAATTGAGTTGTAGTCAAGAAGACCTGGGTTCATGACCTGCCTCTGAAACACACTGCCTATGTGACCCTGGGTGAGTAACTTAACCTTTAATTTCTCCATGATCTGTCTAGGCAAATCACTAAGACTATAAGTTGTCAGTCAATAAGAATTTATTAAGCACTTTCTATATGCCAAGCACTGTGCTAAGTGCTAGGGATACAAAGAAAGGCAAAATACAGTTCCTGCCCTTGAGGCACTCACAACTAATGGGAGAAAAAACATGCAAACAACTATGTATGAACCAGCTATATACAGAATAAATTGGGAGTGATTAATAGCAGGAAGGTACTAGAATTAAGAGATTAGAAAAGGCTTCCTAGAGAAGGTGGGACTTAGCTCAGACTCCAAGGAAGCCAAGAGAAAGATACAAGGAGGGAGAGCATTCCAGACATGGCAGAGAGCCAGAGTTTCAGATGATAAGTTTCAAGTTGCAGAGAAAATATTGAGTTGTACAGGTAGAAGAAGTCTCCCTTACCTGGGAGTTCTGTATACTAATGAAATCACAGTTCTATCCACTACTCCTAAAACTAATATATGCTAGACTCTATTCCAGGCATACAACCCCCAAAACAAAATAGTTCCTGCCCTCAAGCATCTTATATTCTAAGGTTACCAAAAAGAGAAACATGGATAGTGGGAAGACAGGGATATTGATACATTGTTAGAAAATCTGTGAATTGGGCCAATCATTCTGGAAAGCAATACACAAACATATAGATATATACATATGTATATGTGTCTATGTACATGTATATATGTGTGTGTATGTCCACAGATACATATATATCATATTCATAATTCCATATATAAATATAAATTTATTTATAAATTCCATATTTTTTTCCAGAATGGTATATATGTAAATTGCATATACCAAACTACTCATGCTCTTTGACCCACAGATCCCTCTGATTGGCTCATTCGTCGAGGAAGTCAGATGATAGAAAACAAGGTTCTCCAAAATACCAGAATCACTTTAGTGGTTGGAAGGAAGCAAAAATAAAGCTCCTTTTTATCAACTTAGGGATGGATGGGAAAACATGGTATGAATTAAACAGAATATTATTGAGCTTTAAGTAATTATTTGTGTACAAAATTCTAGGGAGCATGAGAAGGTCTGCATGTGCTGATACCGAGTGAAATAAACAAAGCCAGAAGAATATATACAATGCCTATAGTGGTATAATATGTTAAGAAAATACTAAAAGGAAACTGAACTCTAATAACTAACCTTGGTATCAAGGAATGAATGAAGAAATGGGCTACATGGTCAGAGTGTTGCATTTTTGTCCTATTTGGTCAATGCACTGGTTGTTTTTCCTTAGCCAATGTTTTTGCTTCACTTTGTTAGAAGGAAGGGTTAAATTTCAAGAACTGGTGTAAGAAGGCACTATATGCAGCAATGACTGTGATGTCAGTAACAGGGTTTTGAGGATCAAATGAGATCATATAATATTTTAAAGCACTTAGCACAGTGCCTAGCACATAGAAGATGTTTAATAAATGCTTATTCTCCTCCCCTTGTGTAAAAACAAAAGATTAATAAAATTTATTTCTAAAATAACATCAATATTAATAATAATAATTAAAACAATGAAGAACAAATCTGTTAGGCAAAAATAGCCTAAATCCAACTTTCCCTCTAGAAGACGGCTATAGCCCTTCATATTCAGTAAGTCACCCCCAAGATATAAATATTAATCTCTGATGTCATTCCTCTGTTACTCTTTACTGTAAGCATAATGTGTACCAATATTCCTTTTTATTTGCAGAATGTCATTTTTGATGATTCTGGGAAATGTTCTTGAAAATTTTCCTGGAATACATTAATGAGACTTCCCTCCAATGTTTTCTATTATGAGAATTGTTATTATAATCAAAATTCAAAGGTTTTCTCTGTCATATCTGTCATCCAAGTCTGTAATTTTCTTCCACATTGCTTCTCCATTTTTATAATTGATTTGTTACAGTGGTGAAAGGGTTAATCAATTTGCAGGATGGGATATAGCCAATGACGGAAAGTAGAAAGTTTCTCCTCAGTAGTGTTTTCAATAATTTTATTAGCTTCAGCTTTGTATTTAAGAAGGTAAAACCTCACTTTTTACAAGAATTTTATCTCAAATAATAAAAAGAGAAACAGAATCGATGGGGATCAGTTCTTAAAGAGCCAGCAACTTTCAAGAGACCTCATAAGATTCCTTAGGAGGTTGGTTTGTGGGACAGTCATGAGAAGACCATAGAAATGTTAAAGTAGTGGAAATTAGGAAATTAGGAAAAAAGGACTAATGGTTCAGTTGAAGGATATGTGAGTACTACAATACTGTTACCAGGAAAATGGAGGAATTACCCCTCCCACCCATTCTAGGAGGATGAATTGGACATGCATAGAAGAAATAAAAAGAAAGATAAAGATTTCTAAAGATAAAGCTGAAATTGGCAATGGTAAGTTCTTAGGATAATAAATGCTTTTATTTTTGCCAATATAAAACATGATATAAAAGCCCCCATAATGAGCACATTATTATTATCTCATTCTTTTCATCTTTTTTATGGGATTCAGACAGAAATTGTTTGGGGAGTAGATGCTATCTTGCTATTATTCTTTTCTATTTAATTTTTCATGAATTATTGCAATTTTGGTTTAATAAAATAACCTTTTTGTAGTTGAACAAAATATTAGGATGTAAATTTATCTTCTGTAGACTCACTGAAAACATCTTGGTATAACTCCAGTAGTAAACAAGACAAGAGGAATCATATATGCATCAACTCCTGTTCTCATTTTTGAGATCTTCTCCTGGGTCTCTACATTTTGAAAACTCTTCATTCCATGTAAATTGGATATCCTGGGTATTCACTTTGATGGTATCTATTAAAATGTTATTATTAAGTTTTGCATTTTGTGGGGATCAATTACATCTGGATAGTTGTGGGCAACAGTTTAGTTTATGATAACACTCTGATCCCAAAATAGCCTATTGGTTGATTTATCTGGGATATTTTGAAGTCTGTACTTATAATATAGGAATTTGGGATCTGGTCTACAAAAGGTAAAAGCTTCTAATGTATAATAATTA
The DNA here is from genome assembly GCF_011100635.1 of Trichosurus vulpecula. Classification (NCBI taxonomy): domain Eukaryota; kingdom Metazoa; phylum Chordata; class Mammalia; order Diprotodontia; family Phalangeridae; genus Trichosurus; species Trichosurus vulpecula. The sequence continues at coordinate 234,708,718 of NC_050573.1, read as the reverse complement.
TAGCCCATTATCTTTTGTTGAAAAAATCTTGCTGCATTTTTGTAGGTGCTACATTTTTTGTACCCTGCAGAGATATGTTTCTACTGTTTGCTTACATAAAATACATTGATTACTACATCTAGGCTTTTAAAAATTAATTTGTAATTTTGAGTGGCCAGTGACATGTTCCTAAATTGCCAGCATAAACTCCTCTTTTTCAATAAATAAATGTGCCTGAGTCAGCCATTTGTTCAGCCCTTCTTTGCCAAGATGTTGGCTGAGTTTATAAAATGGCTTTTTGGTTCCACTCTTGGATATTGGCCATTTCATAGGCTCATTTTAGAGGTAAACCAACTCCTTCTGGTTATATTTAAAAATCAATAGGATGTAACTCTTCATTTTCTACTGTTGCTTGCTGAAATGGTGATGTTTGCTCATTCTAAAAGCAGTTATGTAGTTTTTCTTATTTGTTTGAATATGCTATTGGAATATCTATTAATCTTTTTCTTCATTTTAGGTGACAAACCTTTAATTTTTCATATCTCTCTAAGGGTAATGAACCTCATGTTGTCTAAATATTGTATAGTATTTTTATTTGGATATTTTCCAAATTTGTTGAAGTCCATTTTGCAATTCCAAGAGTGAACATTAAGGCCAGTATTGCATAGGTGGTAATACACACAAACACATATACACATACATGTATATGTATATAAATTTGGGTTCAGCTTTGATTTTGAGATGCCCTTTAATTCTCTTTATGTATTCAGCCAGTTTTCCCCTGGATACTGTTATGCTCAGTGGTGGCCTGGAGAAAACCAAGGTATTTATAGATATTTCCTCTATCCCTTGGTTCTATGTGACATCTGGATTCCAGGTGGAAGACTTCAGTCAATATTTCCTTAAAATACCTTAAAAATTTTGAACTTATCAACTCCAAATGGCATTTGACATCGCTGGAGAAAGATTCCAAAAGATAAAGGAACTATTTCATTTGTTCTTTTTTTTTGGTGGAACACTATAGCTTAATGTCACCTATATTCATCAAGTAGTTGATAGGATACTGATAGGTATTGACTGATTTAATGTGGAAGCCATCATTAGTACCATTTAGAAGAATTCATAGGAGATTTAAACTGTCTCCTTAAAAACATCATGTTTAATATCAATTGTTCTTGACATTTTGTATTGGTGGAATATTTTAGATAAGGAACAATTTTTCATGAGGGTAAGAAATACACTAATATTATCACTACAGTTAGGTCTATTTTACTTATTTGCAGTATGTGAATAAACTAAGAGGGAAGAACTGAGTCAGAGGTTTGCAGCAGTCATCAAAGGGCAGTGTAAATATATTATCCTATATCTAGTTCAATAAAAATCTCTATTGCATTGATAAAGAAATATTAAGGGATAAAGAATGGAATTCTGTCTCCTAAAGGTATGATATAAGCAAAATAGTCATTTCAATTGCGTGCACTAAATAATAGTGATTAAATCTGAAAGGAAAAACTCAGTCTCACAGTCTTGCATGAAGACTAAAGTAAAAAATCACAAATAGGAAATTTCAATACCCTACTATGAGAATGTGATAAATCAAATAAAAGGGAAAGTAACAAAGATGAAACAGATTTGTACGAATTCTGTATGAGAAATTCCTCAGCTGAAGTCCTAGTGCTATACCTGATGGTGGGATGGATGTGGTTATTTGTTCTTGAGAGTTATGCTAACAGAGGATAAACTCTGCCAAATCTTACCAAATTATAAAATTTTTAAGCATTAAACCAGTGATAAATAGTATCAATCATCAGAAACCACTCTAAATTTGGAGAGGCACATCATTTAGCCTCAAGGTGATGATCCACAGGAATTCATGACTACTACTAAGGTATACAGGCACTGTAATCTGGATCAGTGAAGAATGGAGCTGGAATGATTGTTACAGATCTCTGAAGTCCTGAATGATGAAGAAAGATGAATGGAAGCAAAGGAATACATTTTGTTAAAAGCATCCTTTAGACATTCACTAAAATTGATAATGTTCTTGGTGACAGGAAAGCAATAGGATAACTTAAGAATCAGAAATTTTATTTACTAGATTTGTAATTCATAATGCAATAAAACAAGAAATAATAAAAAGTATTTTAAATGAATTTATAAATTTTTATATATACCTCCCCCAAGAAACCAAAACCAAAAGCATCCTTGCAAAGTGATTCAATGTTCCATTGGGTCTGTGATTTCATCAATGTTAGCATTCATCCCAACAATCCAGACTGTATTCCATCCAAGCCCAGAGTTCCTATATAACTCATCCATTTGCTCCCATAATTTTTCTATGCTATCTATTCAATGCTCTAGTGGAATTATAAGGATAATAATGGAACACAATCACTGTCTGTTGACTATGTCTCAGTCTCACAGTCAAGCCCACCTTTTTTCTGCTGTGCATTTTTTCTGACAGGTTTTATGCTCCCTTTTCTTTCATCAATCTTTTTTTCTAATTTCAGCTGTTCACTCTCTTTATGAACTTTTTTTTTCATTGATCTTTGGATGACCCTCAACTTTCATTCTTCAAAGACAGTAGTATTTCAAAACTCAAAACCATCCAGCATCACTGGGAGAACACTGGTATAAAAAGAAGGGATTTTCTTTCAGGGAGAAGCTTGGTGTTAATAAAAACAGATTGTCAGTCTTTAACAAAGATTTCTGTGATGTGACCTTTAATTTCAACAGCAGGTACTAATATTGGCCATTGTATTTGGCCAGAATTTTGCTGAAACTCTATATTGACTTCACTGACGTTGTTAGGTTACTATGTTTATTGTTCTTTGGGTTCTATTTTCTTTCTCTTCCTAACTTTGTACATATCCTCTCATGTTTCTCTGAAATATTTCATATTTGCCATTCCTCACAGCAGATTTATATTCTGCTATACTCAAATACTAAATTTATTAAACTGTTTCCCAATCATTTAGTACATACTTGGATTCTCACTTTTATTTAATGGAAGAAAAATCTATTAGGAACATTTTTACCTGTGGTACCACTGTCCTGGGGCCCCACTCTTCTGAGCGGCAACTGCTTCTCCTGCCCATTATTACAGGAAGGTCCCAGATGGGATTTACTTCACTCCCACACCCTTGGTCATCTTCTCAATAGTGCAGCTATATTACTGCCCTTTCCATATCCTTTCCCAATCCCTTGTGCATGCACATGCACATGCGTACACACACACACACACACACACACAAAACCAGTCCTTCAACCATGATCAAATGAACTCCGATACTCTTCATGGAAGGGGCCTGTCAATCTCCTTCCTATAGCTTCCCAGGTAGAAATGCCCCTCCCCACCAGCCACCACTCCATTCTCTCATCACAACATAACGTCCCTGAAGGCAAGGGCTGTCCTTCCTTTTGTACCTGTATGTCCACACTTAGCACAGTGCTTGGTCCATAAAAATGCTTTTTCATTCATTGATTCATCAATTTACACCTTCATTCATCTTGTTGTCAATGATCTTCCTGGGAAACAGTGCCAGCAAGAGAATCTATAGTTCAAAGTATATGAACAATTTGGTAACTTTTCTTACATAGCCCATTTAAAAAGAATTCTTGCTGTTGTTGTTAAGTCATTTTTCAGTCATGTCTTACTCTCTTTGACCCCATTTGGGGTTTTCTTGGCAGAGGTACTAAAGTGGTTTGCCATTTCCTTCTGCAGCTCATTTTACAGATGAGGAAACTAAGGCAAACAGGATTAAGTGATTTGCCCAGGGTCACACAGCTAGTAAGTGTCTGAGGCCAGATTTGAATGCATGAAGATGACTCTTCCTGACTATATTCCAAAAAGAATGATCGAGCCAATTCATAGCTCTATTAGCAAGGAACTGGGGCATCATATTAACTACCTACCACACATAGAGAGTCCTGGAAACTTCTATTTATTTATTATTATTATACCTTTGTCTACAAGACTGGAAGTGTGATATCTAATATAGTTTCCATAAACTCCATGCTGCTTCCATTCTCAGATGATGATGCATTACCTCCATTGGAAATTGTGACATCAAAAGACTTTTCTGACCTAAAATTTTTGGTTCTACTGTCAACTGCATGAAAGCTCAGACTGGTCTTTGTCTTAAAATGCATGTAGAGGGGTGTTTCATAGAGAAACTGCATAAATAATTAAACCTATTCATGAATCATCGAATCAAGTTATTTTGTAACAGATGCCTTTGTTAGGGAAAATTACAGTATTATTATAGCTGTCACATTGTCTTGGCTGCAATACAAATAGCACATCTGAAAAGTGTGTGGAAGAATTAACCAGAAACTACGTCTGGTGATCTGAAATCCTACAAAGAGTATATTGAAGGTTGCCATGTTGAGGTAGCTCATCCAAAGCATATACTTTTCCATAAGATGTGACCAATATTGTTGAGGCAGCTAGGTGGTGCAAGGGATAGAACTCTGACCCCTGGAATCAGGAAACCTGAGTTCAAATCCTTCTTTAGACACCTACTAGCTATGTGACCCAGGACAAGTCACTTAACCTTTCTCTGCCTTATTTTCCTCATCTCTAAAGTGAGGATAATAAAGCACCTACCTCCCAGGATTGTTGTAAGGATCAAATGAGATGACACATAAATCACTTTGGAAATCTTAAAGTACAATACAAATATTAGCAATTATTATTAAATACTAGCTCTTCAGGACGCTTCCAGGAAAATAGTTTGGTGATGGTAACAACATTCTCAAATGCTTCTAAATACTATTTCTATCCCCAAACTCAGCTTCAGAAAACACACAGCCCTGTCCTAGTTATCTGTCACACGTGCATCTCATGGCCAGAAGCTATCATTTCTGATAATGGGTCTGCAAATGCCTCAGTCGAATGTAAACAATGTGTGCTCAGGAACCTTAACCAGGCCTTCCCCTTCAAGCAATGGTCAAGCTGAAAGGAGGGTACAGATGGCTAAGGATGCCCTGAATAGGTTTTTGAAAATTGGCCAATGAGCCTTGCCAGGTTTTGTTTTATTTTGTTTTGTTTTTAAATCTTAAATCATTTAACTCGACATTCAAAAACAGTAGTCAGTCTTGTGTCAATTCTAATGAGGCCTTACTCATCTCCACTTGGGCTCAGCTGAGAACAAGAAAAACAGGACCATGTTCTGGATCTGCACTATCTGGATCTACTCTTTGTTTTAGCTTTTTCCAGACACAAGCCAATAGTCCCTGGTTGAGGATGGAACTGGATCATATAAGGTTCAGAATGCAGATGGGTAGATGTGCTATCACCATGTGAGAGCATCCAAAAGCATCCGTTCCTCCAGTGATGGCTTGACAATAACAAACCCATTAGAAGTAAGCTCCAGAGCTCCATGGAATTCTATCAGAGGTTGGGCCTCCTGGAAACTCATCTGAGCCCAAGGAGAAAAGAAGCAGCAATTCTTCAATGGCCTTTGCAGATGGGAAAGTTGAATCACTTGTCATTTCTACACTCAGTAGCATCAGAGGCTCCCTGTTGCTCTTTTCCTCTACCTCTCCTTCTTCTATCCTGCCTCTAACTTCCTAACACATATACATGTGTGGACATACTTTTTTATTTTATTTATTTTATGGGCATTTATTCTCTCTCTGTCTCTATCTCTCTGTCTCTCTCTCTCTCTGTTTCAACAATCCCAATAGCAGCTGTTGTGCGGGTGAAAGCCCAACAACAAGAACGCTACCAGCATGCTGCAAAAGCACAGGTTCTTTTGATCTGCTTAACTAAGAAAAGCAAGGTTAAGGGGTTGACAAGCTTACTTTAATTCAACATACAGATACAATTCATTTAGTTCAGGAGAAAAAGCCAGCACCCTGAACTTCAGAGCAAATACAAACAAATTACAAACATTGACAGACAGACCTTGCCTGATTCAAATCCCAATACATAGTTACCAGAGTTTAACAAAGTCTCAGCATCTGGGTTACAAGCTGGAGGGCTGCTAGCTACAGCTGCCTGGAGTCTCCATCTCAGCACCACCACGAGTGAGAGCCCTGAGTAAATGGCTCTGTCTTCTCTTCTTATAGAGCTTCAGATGTCATCGAACATCATCTGAATGACCAGAACTTAGGCTGCTATGATTGGCTCTTGAGTTAGCCCCTCCCCTTAGGACCCTGGAAGGTTCACATCCACATAGGTTAGGTTAACACCTAATAGGTGTTAGAGCCTGGGGCTTAGCACTTAGTAAGACTCAAGATGGGCATGGCTCTGGAGATGGCACCTCCCCTTAGCCAGCCCCACCTTGGGCCCCACCCCAGTCACCAATCCACACCCACATAGGTTCCACACCTAACAGGGGTTTGGGCCTGGGGCTTAGCACCTAGTAAGGCTCAATGAAATACACTGAATTACTCAAAGGAAACAAAGGCCAACTAAGTGCTAAGAGCCCATTTTGCTTACCAACACACTCTCTCACTCTATTTCTTTCTGTCTCTCCCCCTCCTTCCCTCACTCTCTCCCTCCCCCATTGCAAGTTAACAATTAAAAATGTAAAAAAAAAGAAAAGTAAAAGAAAAAAACCTCATTCAAATATGCATTGTTACCAGTTAGCTATGTGGCCTCAGTCCCACGTACCTACCTTCTACTTCTTCAATGATTGAAATATTGGTGATAAATGGGGCAGAAGCTACTAAGAATCACAGCTTTAAGGCTTTCTGCACACATTAATTTGACCATTGGTACTCAATATGACATTTTTGCCCAACCATCAATGAGATAAAACACTAAGAAAGGAATTAAATATTGTTTCTTTAAATGAACCTCAAAGGCATAAAACTAGATCTAAATGGAAAGACACTTCACAGGTTCTCCTGGGAGCAGCAAATTAAGGAATTGGTGGATTTAGTTTTATTATGGGCCCAAAGGCAACAAAAACCGCATTTTGGGAGGTACCAGAACATTATGACTTGCAAGGCCCATGATGAATATAAGCTAAATTCCATCATGTTCCAACATCTGTTCCTAAGGTAGAAGAATTAAAGAAATTCTATGAAGAAATTGACAAAATAACCCCAAACTATGTAAATGTGTGCCCTACTGCTAGGTTACTTTGATACAAAGACAAGGAAGGAGGTAGACTGTGAAGATGGAAAATGGGGTTCAAGATTAAGAAGAAAAGGAGGTCAAAGGCTTGGAGACTATTCAGAAGTTTAACCCATCATGTACATTATGAATACCTTTTATTAAATCTACCATTCATTACAGCTTCTTGAAGATGATCGGGTAAGCTGACTTGCAGTTGTAAAAACTGTTTATATACATTGCAATGGTTGCCAAAGAGTTAAAGAAAATCTTGTAAGTGGTTAGAAACCAGGAGCCAAGAAAAGATCAGAATGACAGGGCTTAGGCAGCAGCTGGCCCAAGTTCAAGGATGAGTCTTTATAGTATTTAAAGTCTGGCCTCATTAGCTCTGGTTTATCTTAAAGACTTCTATCCTCATTATTTTTTTTCAAGGATTTTATCTCAAGAAATACAGGTGCTGACACAAAGAGGGATACTCAAACCAAACTCAGTGTGTATCAACATGAGACAAGCTGTCCCTTAAAAAGGCATTGGAATGTCCAAGATGCAGGGATGAATGAATGTTAAAGGTGTGGGGGGAAGGGGCAGTGAACTAGAGCATCAACACACAGGTACCTAAGGCTGTCACTAGAATGGTAGAGGAGTATGCCCTGAAACTTTGACCAGGCATGTACAGAACTGAAACTATATTTTAATAAGAGTAAACAACAAAGGCTGACATCTTGGCCCTTTGTCTGAATGGATTTTAGGGAGGGGCCTAAGAGAAGAGGCATTTAAGATACTATCTGGAGGAAGGAGCGATATTTCTCTTAAATATGGAGTTCTGAATTTCAGAGGGTAAGGGCGGAGGTGGAATTTTTCACTATGGTGTGTGCTGCAAGCTTGTTCACATACTTGCTAGCCAGAGCTATGTGAATCAATTGAGTACCTAAAAAAACTCATATCTCTGTGTTACTACACTCTAAAGCCACAACTAGGAGAAGGAAGGGCAGGAATACTCATCTGGTCATTCTCCATTGGCAATCTACTTTGGCTAAAATATTTCACAGCACAGGAAGAATGTTCTATTCTTGGAAAACATTCCCCAGAATGGCATTTATATAAAACCCACCCTTACTATTCCCTGTTACAAGCTTTTTCTGTCCCCTTCTTTCTATAAAGGCCCCCTACCACAGATCTCCTGTTGAATCTCTCAAGTGCTTCCCAAGCTCTTGAACACCTCCCCAGAATCATCCTTTGTTGTTCACAGGTAGATAGCACACAGAATGTGTATAATTCAGACTCCTCCAGGAGATTAATTTTGTAACTATAATTGGTCATCTTCTTTATAAAACCTTCAAGTTCCCACAAGGCTTGGGGGCAGGTGAGAGCTCCACTCACTAAGAGAATGACTGGACCCTATTCTCTCTCCAAATTGATTTTAGGATCCACATCATGATGATGTTTACTCAGCTTGACTATGATTGGCTAGGGCTACCTTCAGTATCCAAAAGGCTGTGATTACCCTTCCAGAAGAAGCTGATGAGACATGGATTTTTCAGGACAGCTAGCACATAAGGACTAGTAATGTAATAATATAATGTCCTGAGCTCTATGGTTTCATCTCAGCTTTGATTTTGACTATGAGAACTGTGGTCCTAAGTTTCAGTGATCATCCAGTTTCAATGCTATGACCTCTGGTACCTAGCCTACAGCCCTGTACTAAAAATCCCAGAGCTCCCTACCACCATTTTGAGTGAATTGATACATACCCCTCCTACTGGGGCTTCGTGGACAAAATGGCTAGTGTTCCTTTGATAATATCTATAGGGAAAGAACAGATTTGGGAATGGTACTAAAACATTTAATAATTTAATTTGTTACAAATCTTTTTCTTTTTTATTGTAAGTGCTTTTTGCTTTGAAGTTATGCATCTTATAGCATGGTCCAGTGTCACTGAAGGTCTACAACTATGGATTAGAACAGAAGATAAAACTTAAATGAATAATGAGTCTGAGTATATTGAGGAGAGGGGTGCCTCAGTCTTCATATATTAGAGCTATAATTCTTTTTCTTTATCTTTTCCTAATGTTTCTTTCTCCTTCTCTTTTCCAAACTCATTTGCCCAAATAAACAGTGTTTCCACATACTCTATCAAGTGAGAGTTGGGGAGACAATGGATGAATAGCTCTTATATTTTCCCTTAAGCTTTCTGGTGCAGTATCAGACTTTGTATTCTTGGACATGGGCCAGTCCTTATCTAGGTCTACTTATCTAGGTCCACTTTGATCATTCCAACCCTGGGAAAAGAATCTAAAGCATTATGGAACCACTTTTACTCACACATATCACAGTCTCCAAGTTCTAGATCTTATTGAACCCACAAGGCATTCTCTTTTCTTGTATAGAGGCTCTTCAACTATGCCATTCTAATATAGTATCTGTTAGATGGTCCTGGGTCCCAGAGCTGCACATAATCTTAATATTCAGAGATCAGGAGGCATATGAGTCACTGTCTTATTCAATATCCATTTTGTCCATCCTCAAGGCTCACTCAGAAGCCATCAGGCTTCCAATATCCAGACCCTAGGGCTCCTCATCTGTACACACCTCACTTACTCACACACTCACATTCACCTCCCGCTGTTTCCCTCTATTAAGTTCTGCAGATACCAAATTGCTTCCACAATAATATTTTCCACATACTATGTAGTCCACAACCAATTGACTATTAGTCAATCAACTAAATACCATGTACTACGCTTCTAATATATACCAGGACAAAGCAATTTTAAAAATTCCCTCAAGGAGCTTACATTCTGGGGAGGGAGGGGGGGTGGAGAGGAGAGAAGCAACATGAGCATTCATTGTCAAACAACATTCACAAGCATCATAGAGACATTTCAACAATGCCTAAATAGCCAGGGAATTTGCACATATAATTAACAACTGTGGACAGCTGTATGCCAGTGCTGCCTTTCCCACACAGCTGTCTGCTTTTGAAAAATGGAATTATTATCAAAGGAAGTCAAGAATTGACTTGGGCATCCCCAGGGTCTAATAGTGTACTCCATTTATGTCATTCCTTCTTCTGCTCTCCAGAGGGGACTCAAGGATGGCTGTACTGCAGCGGGGCCAGGAAAAAAACAAAAATTCTTCTGTGCTTATTGTTTGTTGATTTAAAAAAAAAGGATGCAATTCAGTATGAGCAAAATGTAGGCTTAAAGACCCTCCTCCCAAAGAGTCTCCTATGCATGTGTTAAGATAATTAAAAGATTCCATTAGAAATGTAACCAAAGATTCAATTCAGTTCCATTATATATTTGTTTAGTGCCTAACCTGTGCAAAGAGAAAGGCTATATGGATAAATGGATGGAGCTGGCTTCAAAGCCAGAACTCCTTGAATTCAAGTCTCATATTTTTCATTTACTGGTCATGTAACCCTGGGAAAGTCATTTAACCTATTAGATCTCTTGTCAATTCTCTAAGACTATGAATTGCAAAGAAGTTTCCAGTCTACATTGGTAAAGGAAGATCCTCACCACGATCTCCTTATATTAATGAAATTATAAGTCTTGTGCCCCCCTCTGTGTGTGTGTGTGCAAGGAAATAAGCTATCGAGACTTCTTTTTGGTCATGATTTCCAGAGAGTTCAATAATTCTCACATTATCTCTCTTAGACTTATTTTCCAGGTCCTTTAAAAATATTTTTCTTGCATTTTCTTCTGTTTTATTCAGTCTTTTAATTTTGTTTAAATATTTTTGTCTCATTGAGATGTTTTCTGTTTGCCAACTCTAAATTTCAGGACTTTCAGTTCTTGAGCATAGTTTCCCAGTGTCTGTTCTAAGCTATCAGTTCTCCCTCCCAATCTTTTCTCATTGCAATTGCATTTTACATGTTTTTTTAATTATTCCAGGTTTTTGTACAAGAAGAAAGGTAGTCATAATGGACAGAGAGCCAGTCTTGTAGCCAGGAAAGTCCTGGATAAGTCATTTAATCTCTCAGCACCCCTAAGCAACATTCTAAGGCCACAAAGTGAAAAAAATACATATATTCATTGGCTGAGAATTTCCTTACTTGTAAAATCACAGGTTCAGACTTCTCCAAAAATGCAAGGCATTCTGCTCATCTATGGGAACACAAAGACAAAAATTAAGCTATCCCTACCATCAAGAATCTTATGATCTCTCCAATAACTCTCTTATTGGCAACATCTAGGAAGGTATAAGACAGGAACATATATGCCTACCAAAGGGTTTGACAATGTCATGGAATATGCCCTGTGCCAAGTACAAACAGAAGAGAAATTTTCTCTTCTTTTTGGTGAGGTTCTTCATATGTTTTTATTTGTAAGTGACATTCTACTATTTGCGCTGGTTTCTTGAACCACAGAATGCTTCTCTGATAACAACCATTATAACTCAAACAACAACATAAAGGGGGAAAAATGAATGAACAAATAATGTATATTGCAGAAACTATAATACAAAGTTGGATGGACAGTCCTTTCATCTATAAATGGGATGTTAAACTTGTAGGTCAAATCCAGCTTGTAGGCCAAATCCAGCCGGCCATCTGTTTTGGCATGGCCAATGAACTAAGAATGGTTTAAACTTTTTTTTTTAATTTAAATTTATTTATTTAACATATTTGGTTTTCACCATTGATTTTCACAACAGTTTCAATTACAAATTTTCTCCCCATTTCTACCCTCCCCCCCACTCCAAGATGGCTTATATTCTGGTTGCCCTGTTCCCCAGTCAGCCCTCCCCTCTATCACCCCCTTCCCCTCTCATCCCCTTTTCCCTTCCTTTCTTGTAGGGCAAGATAAATTTCTACGCCCCATTGCCTGTGTATCTTATTTTTTAGTTGTATGCAAAAACTTTTTTTGTTTTTGAACATCTGACTTTAAAACTTTGAGTTCCAAATTCTCTCCCCTCTTCCCTTCCCACCCACCCTCCCTAAGAAGTTGAGCAATTCAACCTAGGCCACACATGTGTCATTATGTATAACCCTTCCACAATACTCATGTTGTGAAAGGCTAACTACATTTTGCTCCTTCCCAACTCATCCCGCTCTGTTGAATCTTCTCCCTTGACCCTGTCCCCTTTCCAAAGTGTTTGTTTTGATTGCTTCCACCCTCATCTGCCCTCCCCTCCATCATCGCCCCCCTTTTATTTTCTTTTATCTTCCTCCCTCTTCTTTCCTGTGGGGCGAGACACCCAACTGAGTATGCATGGTATTCCCCCTCAGGCCAGATCTGATGGGAGCAAGGTTCACTCATTCCCCCCTCACCTGCCTTCTCCCCTCCTCCCACAGAACTGCTTCCTCTTGCCACCTCCATGCGAGATAATCCACCCCATTCAATCTCTCCCTATCACCCTCTCCCAGTATGTTGCTCTCTCATCCCTTAATTTCATTTTATTTCTTTTAGATATCTTCCCTTCATCTTCAACTCATCCTGTGTCTGCTCTCTCTCTTTTACATATATGTATATATATATATATATATACATACATATATATATAAACACATATATATATACATACATACACATACACATAGATATATACATACATACACATTCACTTATATATATACATAAACATATATATATGCATATTCCCTTCAACTACGCTAATACTGAGGTCTCATGAATCATACACATCATCTTTCCATGTAGGAATGTCAACAAAACAGTTCAACCTTAGTAAGTCCCTTGCAATTTCCATTTCTTGATTACCTTTTCATGCTTCTCTTGATTCTTGTGTTTGAAAGTCAAATTTTCTATTCAGTTCTGGTCTTTTCACTGAGAAAGCTTGAAAGTCCTCTATTTTATTGAAAATCCATATTTTGCCTTGGAACATGATACTCAGTTTTGCTGGGTAGGTGATTCTAGGTTTTAATCCTAGTTCCATTGACCTGCAGAATATCGCATTCCAAGCCCTTTGATCTCTTAATGTAGAAGCTGCCAGATCTTGGGTTATTCTGATTGGGTTTCCACAATACTCAAATTGTTTCTTTCTGGCTGCTTGCAGTATTTTCTCCTTGATCTGGGAGCTCTGGAATTTGGCGACAATATTCCTAGGAGATTTCTTTTTGGGATCTATTTGAGGAGGCGATCGATGGATTCTTTCAATTTCTATTTTGCCCTGTGGCTCTAGAATATCAGGGCAGTTCTCCTTGATAATTTCTTGAGAAATCTTCTGAATGTCATTCACTATGCCAGGCTCCAGAGAGTCAAAGAAATACTAAATGGTGGGATATTTCTTGCCTGAGAATCATGGGAACAGCATGATCTCAGCAAACTTAAAATTACAGATGATTTAATAGGTGGCAGACACAGAGTAGTCATAAGGGAACCTCAGTATGTTGTTAAACATTAATTTCACAGGAAATGTTGTCTAAGTGATAACTGAGGATATTTTTGACTTAAGAAGGATACGGTTAACTTTAGAGATTAATTCATGTTTGTCAATCAATTTATCAACAATCATTTATTAAGTACCTACTACATGCCAGGTCCTGTGTAAAATGTTGGGGATACAAAGGCAAAAATAAAAGTTCGTGCCCTCAAAAAACTTATGTTGTGTTAGGGAAAATAAGATGTGTATATATACAAAATAGGTACAAGGTAATTTTGACGCATAAGCGGTTCAGATGCTGGGAAAGTCAAGATTATCTTCATTCAAAAGGCAGGATGAGACTTGATGTGGAAGAGGGCTACATTGGAGACTGAGGGACAGAAGGAAAAATGGGGAATGATTTCAAAGGGTTACAAGTTGTAAAAAAGGGAAAAGGAGGGGCTTCAGAGTACACAGCCTTTATATTCTCAGTAAAGTTGAGCTGAGCAGATGGAGGAAGGGAATGTTTTGGAAAGCTTGTGAAGAGAAAAGAAGGTTTCAAACAGGGGCTGTTTGAAATGGGCTAGAGAATCAATAAAAAAAGACTGCCTGTCTGCTGTGATGGTCCAATTAGGACTAGATTACATCATTTGGCAGTGGATGCAGTAGTCATGTTTGTGTGAGGTTCAGGTATAAGACTTCTCTTAGTTTGGTTTCACTTCAGGAAATATGGGAAAGGTGACTAGAGACTGCAATAATGTTATTTTACTTAAAAGAATGCTTTGGCATGCAATAATGGATGTGCATAAGGTGCAGTGGGTAATGGGACAAAGGAATATTAGAGCTAAACATTATATTAGTGGTTTTTGAACTTTTTGGTCTCGGGATCCCTTTATACCCTTAGAAATTACAAAGGTCCTCCCAAAGAGCTTTTCTTTATGTGAGTTATATCTATCAATATTCACTATGTGTCAAAATCAAAATGTTTTATTATTAGGAAAATGGTTTTTGATCTCACAAAAGATACCCAGAAAGGGCCTTGGGGATCCCTAAGGATCCCTGAACCACTCTTAAAAACCACTGGATTAGAAGATAAAGAATAATATAAAGCAAATGATCACTAAAGAGAGATTGGAGAGTGAGGGAAGTGAAACTGGAGAGGGAATATGAGAGTACTGAGGGATGAAGAGAGTAGAGGTCAGAGTGAGAGTGATGAGTAAATTTAGGATGAGTAAGGCACAGGGTAAAATGGAATGTTAGGAGGTTATGATCAGATTAAAGGATGTCAGAGAAATAGAACACTTATGAGTGACTGCAAGATAAAGGATTTGATCACCTTTGTGTGTGGCTGAATGGATGGAGGAGTAGGTCATGCGAATTTAATAGATTGAGAAACCAGGAGGATAGGGTTTTATATAGAAGGAAATGGAGAGTTTGGGTAGAGAAAAAGATTGTTACCTTGGAAATGAATCTTCAAGAAAGGAGCAAGAACTATTTGGCAGCCAGGAGATAACTGCCACCAGGATATAGATTAAGCAATAAATCTGGATAGTGACCTTCAAAGGGGGAGAAGAGAGGTTTTGTATTATGGTGGATTTGGATGAGTCTAGAAGTGATAGCAAGGAGAAGGGAAAATGCTGACTCCCCCTTTAGGAACAGTAGGTCAGAGGGACATGTAAGAAGATGTAATTAGTACTGAAGAGGGTGGCCAGGGACACCATGACATCTGGAAAAAAAAAGGTTCTCTGTGAGTGCCAGAAGATAGAAAGAGCACCAGGGTTAGATGTCTAAAATGTTGAGAAGTTTCTTAATCATGAGATGGCAACAAATGTAAAGGATGGGCAGATCTAGAATGGGATAGTTGGTACAGTTGAGATGAATGGAGATAAGAGAATAGTACATGGTGGCTGGGAAGGGGGGTGGTGGTGGAATTTTACTCAAGCAACTAAGGATTGCGTATTCCTTGGATTGGAAGAATTAGAACATTATAGTTTGCTAGCTATGAGTGGTAAACCTGGGCAAAGTAGCAGTGGATGAGAGCAAATTCATTGGCAATGGTAAGTAGACATTAACTTTCAAGGCTTTGGGGTGCTGCTTCATGCAAGCTGATTCTTATGAATTTCAGTGTGCAGGAAGTATTCCCAGTATTTAGCACAATGCCTGCAATAAATTTAAGATTTTAATAAATGTTAATTGATAGGTTGATGAATGATTGGTTATGCAGTGACATAATAATGATGATGATGATAGCTAGCATTTATAAAGTGCTTTCAAGTTTGCAAAGTATTTTACATGTATTTCCTCATTTGATCCAGACAACAACCTTGTGAAGTAGGTGCTATTATTATCCCATTTTATAGATAAGTAAATTGAGGTTGAGAGAAGTTAACTGATTTCTTCAGAGTCACAAAGTTAGTGTCTGAGGCAGGATTTGAACCCAGGCATAGAGACATGAATAACATATTCTGATCATCTGAAATTCTACAATCCATAATCCAGTTCTACAATCCATAATAAACTATATACAAATAGCTTCTACTTTCATAAGCAGGGAAAGGGAATGGCAGTGCCTAGTTGTGGGGAAAGCATATAGCATATAAATAATAGTTTTCCTTTAGAAAACAGGGGAAATAATTTGTGTATTGGGGTTTGTCTACTTTACTTCAGCTTCACCTAGATGAGTCACTCTCATTATTAAAACTTTCCTATAGCACCTCATGGTTCCAAGTGCCTCAGAAGTGTTCTTATTCCTGCATGGTTGCATTATTGCGAATGGTCACACTCTGTTTACTTAAAACCTTCCATAAATGAACAAAATCAATTATAAGGAAGTCAGGGAACTGGGAAGCCAGAAGCAGGCATTTAAGAAAACTGGAGTCACAGGGGCTGATGTGGGAAATCGTGATAATGGCTCTTCCTGACTCCTGAGGTCAGTAGTAAAGAGCAGAGAATGCTGGGAGGAGACATGAAAGGGCAAGAGGTCTGAGAGCTGGGAATTGGAAGAAGGAGAAGCTTGGTGAGCAACACACTTGAGGAGTTAAGGTTATGCACATAGGTCACACTTGAAAGCCTAAATCAATGTATGACAGTGCCAATTTCAACTGTGACTAAGTCTTACAAGAAACTATTGTCTCCAGCATCCTAAACTTGGACAGATCCTATCTGATTCCATTCACCATAGTACAATGCAAAGAAAACTGGTTCAACAGTCATAGTACTTGGGTTCAAATCCTTCCTTTGGTGCTAACTACCTACATATGCCAAGTCGATTAACCTCTCCGAGCCTCAGTTTCCTTGCCTGTAAAATGAGAGAACTGTATTAACTTTTAACTTCAAATCGATGATCATGTCCCATTCCTTGCCTCCTCTACCTGACTTTTGCCTTTGTGGTTATTTTCAATCCCTTGGTACATCCTTGATCCATAAATGCTGTTTTGGCATTCATTCCCTCCCCATGACTCCATGGTAAGCCTCTTTCTCCTTTGCCTCAAGTCTCTTTCTCCTTGACTTTCTCTTGTTTTCTTCCTGGTAACCCTCAATGCTCTACTCTGATGCCTCATGCTAGTGAACAGCGACTCTGGGTTCTTGAAGGTTATACAGCTGAGTGCAATCCTCAGAAGCCTACTGGCAATGCTTCAAATCTGGTCCCACCTACAGTATATATTTGCTTTCTGAGGACAAGCCTAGTTAAGCACAGAGAAGTTCATCGAGAATTGATTGAGCCATCAATTGTGAATTCTTTGTCCACAGAAAACCATGAAACAAAGGAAACTATCAAGTGGCTCTGTGTTTCATCAGGCTCTTTTTTGTTTCTGCAACAATGGCAGCAGAATTGCAGAAAAGAGGGTAGAGGGTGCTGAGGATCAGGTGAGCAAACACTTACTAAGTACCTACTAGGTCCCAGGCACTGTGCTAAGTAAGCACTTTGCAAACATCTCATTTGGTCCTCACAACAACCCTGTGAGGTAGAACTTATTATTATTTCCATTATACAGTTGAGGAAACTGAGGCAGAAAAAGATTAAGTATCTCACTCAGGGTCATACAGCTAGTGTCTGAGACCAGATTTAAGTTCAGGTTTTCCTGATTCCAGGCCAGGTGCTCTATACACATCTAGTTATAAAAAGAAAACTGGATTTTGCTGTTGGTAATGTAAATGGGAGATCCTTGTCTGGGGCCAACAAGGAGACAACCTACTGAAGTAATGGATGTATAGCAATCTTGAAGTATTTGCTGTAAGTAAAACCAGAGCACGGAAGGAAGCCATGGTGAAAAGGAAGGATTGGTCACAGGTTTCTCCTTGGGAAGGGAAATTATTCTCTCATGCCAGCATCCTGGGCCAGCCTCTTCCCACTGGCCCAGGACTCTTCCTGTCTGCAGGTGATAGAGACAGGCCATTCCTTTGTTTCCTTCCTGTATCTCTCAGTCTGGCCTGCCAGCAGGGATGAAAGAGATGATGCTATTCTTTCAGCAACTCCCACTGATACTCTCATTTGAGCTGCCTAACACCCCCAAAAGACCCAGCTGAGGCTATTAACCCCTAGAGACGTTAAGAACCACCCCAGGCTCCTCTGGCCAGGATTTCATACCCTCCCCATCTGAACGATCCTGAGACTCAGGCAGTCTTTACACAATCGACACTCTCCATCCTTCACTGCCTGCTCCCTTATTTTCATCCTCCTCAAACCAACCCTCCAATGTTGCACTCTAAAGATACCAACCCATTCCACCATGCTGCCCGAATATGTGCTCTGTAGATTAAAAAAAAACTGCTTTCATCTTAAATTGTTTCCCTTTCATCTGACTCTCACAGAGACCTGGCTCCCTCCTAATGACACACTCCCTTTCTGGTCGCCATTTCCAGCACTTAGTACACTTTTAATCATTCACCATGTCTGTGATCAAGGTGGAGGAGTTGTAATATTTCTTGCTCTCCATTGCTACTTCCAAGCTCTCCTTCATTATCCATCTGTAAATAATCTCTCCTCCTTTGAGGTTTATTCAATCCATATCTCCCACCCAATCAAAATTCTGGTAGTTGTCATCTCCTGGCCTCCAGGACACCCCTTCTTTCCTCAATGAATTTAGTTACAGAGGTGGGGAACCTGCAGCCTTGAGGCCACATGTGGCCCACTAGGTCCTCGAGTGCTGCTCTTTGACTGAATCCTCCAAAACAAATTCTCTTAACTAAAGGATGGACTTTTAAACTCAGATTCAGTCAAAAAGCTGTACCAAAGGACCTAGAAGGCCACAGGTTCCCCACCTCTGGCTAGTACTTCAATAAGTCCTTCTCTCCAACTCTTTCTCATACTGAGATTTCAATATACACATTAACACTTCTTCAAACCCTAAACTCACATTTCCTCAACTTGCTCTTTTCCCATGACCTATCATTCCACTACATCTGCACACAAAGGTGGTCATACTCTTAATCTTGCCATCACCCACAAATGTTCCACTACCATGTCTATAAACTCTGAAAGTCCCTTATCTAATGACATCCCATCTCTCCCTCTGCCTTGCAACTCCAAACCCTGTTCTTTGTTTATACTGTGACTCCTTGTTCATTGACCCAATAGCTCTTTACCAGACTTTACTCCTACACTTGTCCATCTCTTCTACCCCATCCTAACCCCTTAGGAAGTCAATTCAGTTCTACACTGTCCTCTTGTCTTATATCCCTGACCCCCTTATCCTGTTGTCTATCTTATTCCGCCACACTTCAGTCCAGGTCACTCCTACCATCTGCTGCCTTCACTCCTTCTCAAAATGTTGCTGAACAAAGTTGGATAAAATCATGAAACTATGCTGATAAATCTACTAAAATTTATTTTATGTAATCTTAACTGGGCCTGTGATACAGAAAGACAATACTTTTAAATCTCCACTGCCTCGGATTTCACTGAAAAAAAATGGGGACATTTCCAATAGATCCTTCTTCTCCCTTCCTTTTCATCTCATATCACCCAGACATTTTCTGCCAGTATCTCTGCCTTTACCATTCTCAAATAATGAGGTAGCTCTCTCCTTACAAAGGCAAATTCCTCTACATGCCATTCCATCCTGGCTAAAGCAAATTGCACCCCCCATCATCTTAATTCTCTCACTTATCCACAATCTCTCCTTGTCTCCTAGCCGTTTGCCTTTCACCTACAAGCATGCCCATTTCTCACTTCCCATCCTTAAAAAGCCCTCATTCAATCCATCCCTACTATTATCTCATATTTTTCCCATCCTTTGTGACTAAACTTGAGAAAACCATCTACCTAGGTTCTATCACTTCCTTTCCCCTCACTTTCTTCTTAATTCTTTACTATCTTTTGGTTTTGTAACTACGTTTTTCTCCTGCTTTTCCTCTTACTTACTCCTCCTCAGTCTCCTTTGCTGGATCTTCAACCAGGTGACCCATGCTAACCATGGGTGTCTCTCAGGTTTAGTCCTGTGCCCTTTTCTCATCTGTCTCTGTACTTTTTCATTTGGTATCTTCATCAGCTCCCATAGATTCAATTATCATCTCTATGCTGATGATTCTCATGTCTACTTACCTAGCCCTAATATCTCTCCTCACTTCCAAACTCACATCTTCAATAGTTTATTCAACATCTTGAATGAGATATTCCATAAACTTCCTAAATTCAACGTATCCAAAACCGAATTCATTTTCTTTCCTGCTCAAACCAATCTGTCTCCTTATACAGGACACCACCATCCTGACAGCCATCCAGATTCACAACCCAGGAGTTATCCTACTCTTTCTTATGCCCCCATATCCAATCTGTTGTCAAGGCCAGTCAACATTACCTTCATAACATCTCTTGAATATGCCTACTTCTCCCCTGACACTGCCAACACTGTAGTGTAGCCCCTCATAACCTCATGCCTGGACTATTGCAATAGCCGGCTAGTTGGTCTCCCTGCCATTCATCTCACCTCACCCTAGTCCATCTTCCATTCATCTGCCAAAGTGATCTTAAAGTGCAGATCTGACTATGTTACCCCTCTACTCAATAAACACTAGTGGCTCCCTTTAACCTCCAAGAAAATATGTAAAAGCCACTGTTTGCCATACAAAGACTTTAGCCCCAACCTTTCCAATCTGTTTACATTTTACACCCTCCTTCCACATGATCTGTGATCCCATGATCACAGTGATCCAGTGATCATTGGCCTCCTTGCTCTTTCTTGAACAATCCACTCCATCAACCAATTTTCACTGGCTTTCCCCCATGCCTAGAATGCTCTCTCTCCTCATCTCTGCCTCCTGGCTTCTCTGGCTTCCTTTGAGTGTCAGCTTAGATCCTACCTTCTACAGGAAGCCTTTCTTGATCCCTCTTAATTCTAGCGCCTTTCCTCTGTTGCTTATCTCTCGTTTATTCTAGATGTAACTTGTCTGTACATAGTTATTTGTTTGTTGTTTCCACATTAGACTGTGAGCTCCTTGTGAGGAGGGACTGCCTTTTGACTGTCTTTATATCCCCAGCACTTCATACTGTAGACACTAAAACTCTTATTGACTGACTGAAATAATAGAGTGTAGTTGGTTTTATTGCTCATCCAAAGACAAGAGGAATCATCATTTCATGAGACATTTGGTCATCTCATTGAAACTCTTGTGATTTGCAAGATAATCAACATAAAAACAATTGCAGCTTGTGAACCAACATCCGTTGCAAAGAATGGAAAGGAAGAGAAGTTATAAAAAGAAATTGATAAGGCCCTTTGAATTAAATCAATTTGCTTTAATACTGAGGGGGTTTTTTTGTCCCAGAAAATATGACAAAATAAAAAATATATTGGAAAATGTGGTTTAGGGTAAGAAATAAGACAGATCAAAAGCTCACAGATTATAAGAGTCAATGTGGAATAGTGGAAAGAAACTTACAGTAAGGAAGATCTGGACTTAAATTCTTCCTCAGATACTTGCATGACCTTGGGAAAGTAATTTAATTTCTCTTTTCCTTCATTTTCCTCATCTGTAAAATAAGGAAGTTAGATTCGATGACATCCAAGTTCCCTTCCAGTTCTGAATCTATTATCTTATGCACTTCTCACATTTATATATTATGAATACTTTCTTCAAAAAGAGACAAGAGGTGATAGAAATGGTGAACCCCAAATACTATCACAATCAGTGAAGTAGATCACATTTTAATAGAGAGAGAATTACTGGCTATCAATGTGGGAGTCATTTCTGAATCATGTATACATATATGTGTATATATACACATACACACACGTATATATATATATGTGTGTGTGTATATATATGTATATATATATATATTGTCAGAGCATTGTGTTATTAGAGCAAAGATTAAAATCAATGTCAGATTAGAAAGAAAAAACAATTAAATTTATCACGAAATTAAGGCAAATAACTTAAACAAGCTATTGGCTCTGATTAAAAAATGATTAAAAGACGCTCACTATTTCCTAAGCAACTTTAACCAAAGTAAATCACTTACTTCGTTGAGGACACCAAAATTGCCCAGAAGCTGGCTTAGCCAGCAGCAATGGGATCTCAATGGCGAATGAAGAGAGATGGCAGCCAATCAAAATGCTAGGTGAGAACACAAACTTGCTTTTAAAACAGTATAGAAGATATGGAAAAACATGAGCAAGATCACTTCACAAAATACCACGAAGCAGTTGAAGAAAACCAAGGGTGCACAATTCTGAACACTGTAATTCTAATGAGCACACCTTGCTTCTGGAGAAGAGATGAGAAAATGTCTTCCTTTCCTTTCATTGCAGAGGTAAAAGATGAATTGAAGGGCATTGAATTTTGCCTATACTGTCAGACTCCACTGACGTGTTGGTTAGTTTTGCTAAACTGCTCTATTTTTCATCTTTTTTTTAATTTATTGTTATAAGGAATGATTTCCAGGGGAGGAGTGAGGGAAAGGACATATTCCTAAACTAAGGTTATAAAAACAAAAGTTATCCAATTTAAAATAAGAATTAAAAAAAACAAATTTACAGAAATCTTGGTGAGGGACTCAATTAAACTAGGTCATGATGAGGGTACCTAAGGAAGAAAATGGAAGGACAATTGACAGATATGGAACAGAAAAGCTCTATTAAAATTTTCACAACACTTTTCTCCTTCAGTTACAGTGAAGCCAACACTTTAGGACTGAAATAGCATAATTCCTACTGTCCCCATGGAGAAATGGAAATGGCACTAAAGAAAAAAAAAAAACAGGAAGGATAGCTGAATGGAACCAAGTTAGATACAGTGGAAGCAGTAATTCATTTGGAGTGCTCTGCCAGATATTACCCAAATGACACTGGGCTTACTTTTAACCCTACTGGTCTTGATTTTTCTCATCTCTAAAATGGGAAGGGAAAAGGGCTTCTAAGGACTCTTGAAGCTTTTAATCTATGATCATATTTCCATAACATTTTACAGTAAATACACTGAGAAGTCCCCAATGGTAGTGATGCAATCTTCAATCTTAAGGGATTTAGTCTCAAAATATCAAAAAAGGTACATGATTGTTTAATTTAGATAGATTTAATGCTTTAAAAATCACAAACTTTGTTATTACCAAAAGAGCCAACTAAGAAAACATCAGTAGCTATTGGCTCAAATGCCCACTTTTGCATGTCTACAAAAGTTTTAGGAGAATAATTTCCCCACATGCATTAATGTAGGTATGAAAAGGAAATGGGCAGACTTTTTTAAATGGCAGGTTCCAGCAGACCACATTTTTGTTTGTTTTTTATAAGTGTATAATAAAATGACTGAAATGTTCAGAGAATACCATGCCCTGCTTTGTTTATTGTATCTTAGATACAAACAATAAAACCACCACCTTAAAGGCTCTTTTACCATAAGATGTCTCCCTTAATATATGTTGAAAGTATATATAATTGCTTGAAAAGTATAATGGAGATAATTTTGTTTAATATCCCTCTGATTACTAATATCAAACAAGGCACAAAATGGGGAAATGCATACTTGATGAAATGTCCTGAAGGATGTCCTCTCCACTCAGAGTCCTAATGAAAATGATTACCCTCTAGACAATGAGGCATTATAGATGCTGCTTTTTGTAAATAACATTGTGGTGATTTCATCAACCCTTAGAACATTGTATTGAGATCCATTGGTCTGTCTGCTCAGAAAAAAAAATAAAGCAAACAAATAATATTGTTTTGCATAGGATAGGATATTTAGTTGGAAAGAAAACTCATGGTTGGACAATCATTGGACAGACATTGACAGTGGATGAGGAACAAGGACCAGAACTGAATATGAGAAGGAAAGTGGTCTGGATTGCCTTTTTGAAATTGCACAATAGTTCTAGTGTTCCAAAACTTTTACTTGAAAGACAGGCTCATCTTTTTAACAGCCATATGCTTCCATAACAACCAGTTTTGAGGGATAATAGGTGGACACCAGGAGTGCTCCATGGATACCACTATAACACTGGAAGAAACTGAGGAAGGCATCCAACACACTAG
This sequence comes from Trichosurus vulpecula, assembly GCF_011100635.1. NCBI lineage: Eukaryota > Metazoa > Chordata > Mammalia > Diprotodontia > Phalangeridae > Trichosurus > Trichosurus vulpecula. The sequence continues at coordinate 234,684,877 of NC_050573.1, read as the reverse complement.
GTAAAACCCCTGTAAAAATCTTTAGGGAGAAGATGCATAAGAGCTGCAGTCATGGGCAGTCATGGATGGATTGCTACTCTCATTGTTGGAGAGAACTCCCAAATCAATGAGATCACAGATCCTTTGAAGTATTTGTGTATTTGTGGATACATACAGAGACATAGCATGGTATGGTAGATAGTGAGTTGTCCTCAATATCTAGAAGACTTGGAACTAAGTTCTTCAGAGGCATTCTGGCTCTAGGATTCTAGGCAAATTACTTAACCTCTAAGTGCTCCCAAATAGTTCTCCAAGACTATAATTTACAGAGTAGCTGACAATTGGTAGAGGAAGGTTTTTTGGTTTTTTGTTTTGTTTTACTGAGAATTCCCTACACCAGTGAAATAACATATGGTCACAGGCTAGATTCAGGAAAAAAAAAAACATTTTGAGACTTCCCATGCCAAGACAGCAGAGTGAGGAAGGAACCCTCTGAAGATCTCCAAAATTCCCTTCCAAACAATTAGAAAACCTCCTCTGAATTGACCTAGGAGCAAGGAAGCAGCTTACCAGTCCTGCAAAAAAGGTCTGTCTCACTGGGGTGGAAGGGGAGCAAGGTCCAAGAGGTGCAGAAGCAGCCAGCCTCACAGAAGGGGACCTGCAGCAAGGCCTCAAGTCTGGGGCAATTCATCAGCTAGGCCCCACCCTCCTGCAAACCAGCAGCTCCTTAAGCAAGTGAGCAGTTTGTGCCAGGCCCACCCCAGTGGACACCACACACCCCCCAGCACAAACCACCAGTGAGTCTTTGTCCCTATTGCTGACCACTCATGAAGCCCCACACCAAGACTGGCCAACGGAAAGACTCCACCCCTGGGGGCTGCCAGCAGAGAGACCCTGTTTCCCTAGCAACTCAGCAGCAGGGCCCCACTCCTGAGGCAGACCAGGAACAAGATTATTCCTCCAGGGTCAGCCACCAGAAAGACTGTTACCATAGCAATCCAGTAGCAAGGCCTTACACCTGGAACAGGATAGCAGCTAACTCTACACCCAGGGAGGCCAACAGAGAGGCCCCACTCCCCAGTAGAAGCCAGAAGGGAAGCCTATACTCCAATGAAAGCAAGTAGCTAAGTCCTGAAAGCCAGCAATAAGACCCTGAACCCCAACACAAAAAGCTTGGGACAGTGCAGGACTAGAGCCCAACTTTCACACAAAAACACCAAGTCACTAAAAGGCAAGAAAAGTGAGCAAAAACAAATATTCAAACAAAAAGAATTTGACTATAGAAATATTGGAGTAACAGGGCGGAACAACACTTAAACTTAGAAGAGGATTAACAGTGTCAAAATGGCTACATGTCTGAAGCCTCAAAGAAAAATATAATCTGGTCTCAGGCCCAAAAAGAATTCCTGGAAGAGCTTAAAAAGGATGTTAAAAAGCAAATTACTGAAGAAGAAACACTGGGAAAAGAAATTAAAATAATGCAAGAGAATCATTTTTAAAAAAGAGTCAACAGCATGGGAAAATATAGACAAAAATCTACCGAGGAAAATAACTCCCTAAACAGTAGAATTGGCCAATGGAAAAGGAAGTACAAAATCTCACTGAAGAAAATGATTCCTTAAAAATTTAGAGCTGAGCAAGTGGAAGATGTCTATGAGACATCAAGATGTGATAAAACAAAATCAAAAAAGAAGAAGAAAAGATGAAATTTCTCATCTGAAAAACAACTGACCTTGAAAATAGATCCAGAAGAGATAATATAAGAATTATTGGACTACCTGAAAGCCATGATCAAAAAAAAGAGAAAGAAAGAAAGAAACCAAACCCTGAACAATCAACTTCTTTCAAGAAATTATCAAAGAAAACTGCCCTGATATATTAGAACCAAAGGGCAAAATAGAAATGAAAAGAATCTACTAATCATTGCCTGAAAGAGATCTTGAAATGAAAATTCTCGGGAACATCATAGCAAAATTCCAGAGCTCACAGATCAAGGAGAAAGTATTGCAAGCAGCCCAAAAGAAACAATTCAAATATTGTGGAGCTACAGTCAGGATTACACAGGATTTGGGACATTCTACATTAAAGAACTGGAGGACTTGGAGTAGTATATTACAGAAAGCAAAGGAGTTAGAATTACAACCAAGAATCACCTACCCAACAAAACTGAATATAATCTTTCAGGATAGAAAACGGACATTTATTGTAAACTAAATATTAAAAAAATTATTTTAAAAAAAATGGACATTTGATGAAATAGAAGACTTTCAATCATTCCTAATTTAAAGACCAGAGCTGAATAAAAAAATTAACACTGAAGTACAAGACTCAAGGGAAACAAAAAAAGGTGAAAAAGAAACAAGAAAAAGAAAACATAAGAAATTCAATAAGGCTAAACTGTTTATATTTCTATATGGCAAGATAATATTTATAACTCTTATCAACTTTATTACTATCACAGCAATTGGAAGGAGTATGTATAGACAGCAAGTATGGATATAAGGTGACTTTGATGGGATGATACCTCAAAAAAGCAAAATAAAGGGTGAAAAAGAAAATTATACTAGAAGAAGAAAGAGGGGGGAGAATGAATGGGACAAATTATCCCACATAAAAGAGACATGATGGGAGGAAAAAGATTATAATAGAGGGAAAGTTCGGGGGCAGGGGTGGCAAGCAAAGCTTTAACCTTATTCTTGTCAAAATTGGCTCAAAGAGGGAATAACATACACACTCAGTTAGATAAAGAAATGTATATTACCCTATAAGGAAGTAGAAAAGGATGAGGATAATAGAAGGGGGAAGAGGGAACTGATAAAAGACAGGATTATGATCTCAGACAAAGCAAAAGCAAAAATAGATCTAGTTAAAAGAGATAAAGAAGGAAACTCTATCTTGCTAAAAGGTACCATAGACAATGAAGTCATATCAATACTAAATACATATACCTCAAATGGTATAGCATCTAAATTTCTGAAGAAGTTGAATGAGTTACAGGAGGAAAAAGATGATACAACTATATTAGTGGAAAATCTCAACTTTCCTCTCTCAAAACCAGACAAATCTAACCAAAAAATAAACAAAAAAGTTAAGGAGGTGAATGAAATTCTGGAAAAGTTAGATATGATAAGTCTTTGGAGAAAACTGAATGGGAATGGGAAGGAGCATATCTTTTTCTTGGCAGTACATGGCATCTACACAAATACATACTTTTCATATCATAATTCAGTAAAAATTATATTCAATAATGGATGATGGAAAGAGATTAAACATTTTTTGGAAATTAAATAATCTAATCCTAAAAATAAGTGGGTCAAAGGAGAAATCATAGAAAGAATTGAAAATTTCATTAAAGAAAATGACAATAATAAGACAACTTAACAAAATTTATGGGATGCAGCTAAAGTGGTACTTGGGGGAAAGTTTATATCTCTAATTGCTTACATCAGTAAAACAGAGAAAAAGCAGATCAATGAATTGGGCATGCAAGTAAAAAAAAAAACCTAGAAAAACAAATTCAAAATCCCAAATTAAACAGCAAATTGGTAATCCTGAAAAATCAAAGGAGAGATTAATAAAAGTGAAAGTAAGAAAAACGTTGAACTAATAAATAAAACTAAAATCTGATTTTATGAAAAAAACCAATAAAATAGGTAAACCATTAATTAATTTGATTAAAAAATGGAAAAAAGGGGTGGAGCCAAGATGGTGGCTGGAAAGCAGGGACTTGCTGAAGCTCTCCCCCAGATCCCTCCAAACACCTGTAAAAAAAGGCTCTAAACAAATTCTAGAGCTGCAGAAGCCACAAAATAGCAGAGGGAAGCAGGGCTCCAGCCCAGGACAGCCTGGATGGTCACTGGGAAGGGTCTATCACATGGAGCTGGGAGCAGAGCAGAGCACAGCCCAGCATGGGCCACACTAAGACCAACCAAACTGGGAGCCTGGTGGAACAGGCCATAGTGCCCTGAATCAGTGAACTGTGGCAGTTACCAGACTTCTCAACCCTCAAATGCCAAAAGACAACAGAGCAGGTTAGTGGGAAAACTGCTGGATAGGAGTGAGAGGAGTACATGGTCAGCCCCAGTCCCGGGGCCAGCAGAGGTGATATGCAGCTCTGTGGCTGCTTCCAGAGCTCCAGCTGCAGTTGCTTCCAGCTGCAGACCCACCCTGTGGGAGGAATTAAGCAGTGGATTAGAACAGGAGTGCAGAGCCTGTTTGGATCTGGGTCGTGGTCCTGATTGGCTGTTCTTGGGGGAGGAGAAGCACTCATGTGGCAGAGCTTGCTGTGTAGAAGTAGCTCTGAAAACAGCAGCACTTGGACCCTAAAGCTTGGGACAAAGTACTCTCTACTCTACAAGCAGTCATAACCTGATAAAAAGCTCAAGGGTCAAGTAGTTGGCTGGGAACATGAACAGTCAGTGAAAACAAACTCAGACTCAAACTCAAACTCTAGATTCCTTTTTTGGTGACAAAGAAGGCCAAAACACATAGCCAGAAGAAGTCAACAAAGTTAAAGAGCCTACATCAAAAGCCTCCAAGAAAAACATGAATTGGTCTCAGGCCATGGAAGAGTTCAAAAAGGAGTTGGAAAAGCAAGTAAGAGAAGTAGAGGAAAAATTGGGAAGAGAAATGAGAATGATGCAAGAAAATCATGAAAAACAAGTCATTGACTTACTAAAGGAGACCCAAAAAAATACTGAAGAAAATAACACCTTAAAAAATAGACTAACTCAAATGGCAAAAGAAGTCCAAAAGCCAATGAGAAGAAGCCTTGAAAGGCAGAATTAGCCAAATGGAAAAGGAGGTCCAAAAGACCACGGAAGAAAATACCACCTTAAAAATTAGATTGGAGCAAGTGGAAGCTAGTGACTTTATGAGAAATCAAGATATTATAAAACAGAACCAAAGGAATGAAAAAATGGAAGACAATGTGAAATATCTCATTGGAAAAACCACTGACCTGGAAAATAGATCCAGGAGAGATAATTTTAAAATTATTGGACTACCTGAAAGCCATGATCAAAAAAAGAGCCTAGACATCATCTTTCAAGAAATTATCAAGGAGAACTGCCCTGATATTCTAGAGCCAGAGGGTAAAACAGAAATTGAAAGAATCCACTGATCACCTCCTTAAGAAGGTTCCAAAAAGAAAACTCCTAGGAATGTTGTCACCAAATTCCAGAGTTCCCAGGTTAAGGAGAAAATACCGCAAGCAGCCAGAAAGAAACAATTTGAGTGTTGTGGAAACACAATCAGAATAACACAAGATCTAGCAGCTTCTACATTAAGGGATCGAAAGGGCTTGGAATAGGATATTCTGGAGGTCAAAGGACCTAGGATTTAAACCAAGAATCACCTACCCAGCAAAACTGAGTATCATACTCCAAGGCAAAATATGGATTTTTAATAAAATAGATGACTTTCAAGCTTTCTCAGTGAAAAGACCAGAGCTGAATAGAAAATATGACTTTCAAACACAAGAATCAGGAGAAGCACGAAAAGGTAATCAAGAAAAAGAACAAGAAAAAGAAATTGCAAGGGACTTACTAAAGTTGAACTGTTTTGTTTACATTCCTACATGGAAAGATGATGTGTGTAATCCATGAGACCTTTCTTAGTATTAGGGTAGTTGAAGGGAATATACATATATACAGACAGGGGGCACAGGGTGAGTTGAATATGAAGGGATGATATCTAAAAAAATAAATAAAATTAATGCATGAGAGAGGAATAGATTGAGAGAGGGAGAAAGGGAGAGATAGAATGGGGTAAATTATCTCACATAAAAGTGGCAAGAAAAAGTAGTTCTATTGGAAGCGGGGAAGGGGCAGGTGAGGGGGAATGAGTGAATCTTGCTCTCACTGGATTTGACTTGAAGGAGGGAATAACATACACACTCAATTGGGTATCTCATCCCACAGGAAAGTAGGGGGAAGGGGATAAAAAGGGAAGATGATACAAGGGAGGGCAGATTGGGGGAGGAGGTAATCAAAAGCAAACACTTTTGAAAAGGGACAGGGTCATGGTAGAAAATTGAATAAAGTGTTACGGGATAGGATGGAGTGAAATATAGTTAGTCTTTCACAACATGAGTTTTGTGGAAGTGTTTTACATTATGATACATGTGTGGCCCATGCTGAATTGCTTGCCTTCTTAGGGAGGGTGGGTGGGGAAGGAAGAGGGGAGAGAACTTGGGACTCAAAGTTTTAAAAGCAGATGCTCAAAAAAAAAAGTTGTTTTTGCATGCAACTGGGAAATAAGATATACAGGCAATGGGGCACAGAAATCTATCTTGCCCTACAAGAAAGTAAGGGGAAAGGGGATAGGGGAGGGGAGTGGGGTGACAAAATGGAGGCCTTGCTGGGGAATGGGGCAATCAGAATATATGCCATCTTGGAGTGGGAGGGAGGGTAGAAATGGGGAGAACATTTGTAACTCAAAATCTTGTGGAAATCAATGCTGAGAACTAAAAAATATTAAATAATAAAATATGGAATTAAAAAATGGAAGAAAGAAAATCAAATTAATAGTATCAAAAATGAAAGGGGTAAATTTACTACCAATGAAGAGGAAATTAAGATAATTGTTAGAGCTATTTTGCCTAATCATATGCCAATAAATTTGACAATCTAAATGAAATAGAAATTTACAAAAATGTAAATTACCCGGATTAACAGAAGAAATAAAATATCCCAATCTTTAAAAAAAAAAAAGAAATTAAACAAACCACCAATGAACTTCCTAAGAAAAAATCCCCAGGACCAGATAGATTCACAAGTGAATTCTACCAAACATTTAAAGAACAATTAATCCCAATACTACATAGACTATTTGGGAAAAAAAAAGCAAAGAAGGAATCGTGCCAAACTCCTTTTATGAAAAAAATACGGTGCTGATAGCCAAACCAGGAAGAGCCAAAACAGAGAAAGGAAATATAGAACAATTTCCCTAATGAATATTGATGCAAAAATTTTAAATAAAATACCAGCAAAGAGATTTCAAAAATATATCACAAGGAATGCAGGGCTGGTTAAATATTAGGAAAACTACTAACACAACTGACCATATTATAACAAAACCAAGAGAAATCATTTCATTATCTCAAATGATGAAGAAAAAGCCTTTGACAAAATACAGTACCCATTCCTACTAAAAACACTAGAGAGCACAGGAATACAGCTTACCTTAAAATGATAAGGAATATCTATCTAAAAATATCAGTAATGAGGATAAGCTAGAAGCCTTCCCAATACAATCAGGGAGGAAGCAAGCATGCCCATTATCACCTCTATTATTTAATATTGTACTAGAAATGTTAGTGACAGCAGTAAGAGAAAAAAAGAAATTAAAGAAATTAGAATAGGCAAAGAGGAAACAAAACTATCACTCTTTGCAGATGATGTGATGATATATTAGAAAATCCTAGAGAAACAACTAAAAAAAATCTGAAATTATTAAGAATTTTAGCAAAGTTGCAGGATACAAAATGAACCCACATAAATCATTAGCATTTCTATATATTACCAACAAAGTCTAGCAGCAAGAGATAGAGAAATTCCATTAAAATAACTGTAGACAATGAAATTCCATTTAAAATAACTATAGACGGGTGTGGATCAGTGGAATAGGATAGGTACACAAGAAGGAGAAATCAACAAGTTTAGCAATCTACTCTTTGATAAACCCAAAGAGGCCAGCTTCTGGGCTAATAATTCACTATTTCACAAAAACTGGGCATAGACCAATATCTTATACCATATACCAAAATAAAGTCAAAATGGGTTCATGATTTAGGAGTAAAAGCTGATACTATAAGTAATTTGGGAAAGCAAGGAATAGTTTACTTATCAGATTTATGGAAATGTAAAGAATTCATGACCCAACAATAGATAGAGAGCATTACAAAATGCAAAATAGTTAATTTTGATTATGTCAAATTGAAATGTTTTTGTACAAAAAAAAGCCAATGCAACAAGAATTAGGAGGGAAGCAGAAAATTGGAAGAAAATCTTTGCAAGTAGTATCTCTGATAAAGGCCTCATTTCTAAAATATACAGGGAACTGAGTCAAATAAATAGGAATACAAGCCATTCCCCAATTGAGAAATGGTCAAAGGATATGAACAGGCAGTTTTCAGAGGAAGAAATTAAAGATATCTATAGGTATATGAAAAAATGCTCTGGATCACTACTGATTAGAGAAATGCAAATCAAAACAACTCTTAGATACCACATCTCTCCTGTCAGATTGGCTAAAATAACAAAACAGGAAAATGATAAATGCTGGAAAGGATGTGGGGAAATTGGAACATTGTTGCATTGCTGGTGGAGCTGTGAGCTGATTCAGCCATTTTGGAGAGCAGTTTGGAACTATGCCCAAAGGGCTATAGAAATGTTCATACCCTTTGACCCAGCAATACCACTTCTAGGGTTGCATCCCAAAGAAATCACACAAGCGGGAAAAGGACCCATATGTAAAGGATATTTATAGCGGCTCTTTTTGTGGTAGCCAAGAATTGGAAATCAAAGGGATGCCCATCAATTGGGGAATGGCTGAACAAGCTGTGGTATATGAAGGTGATGGAATACTATTGTGCCATAAGAAATGGGGATGACGCAGACTTTGTAACAACCTGGAAAAACCTACACGACATAATGCTGAGTGAGTGGAGCAGAGCCAGGAGAACATTGTGCACAGCCACAGATATATGGATTCCGTGAGGACCAACCCTGACATACTTCACTCCTCTCAGCAACCTAACGTGCAAGGACAACTCCAGGGGACGCACGATGGAGAATGCTATCTCTGTCCAGAGAAAGAACTGTGAAGTTTGAATACAGATTGAGGCGCACTACATGCTTGCCTTTTTTGCTTCTCTTTTGTTTTTGTTCTTGGGTTTTTTTTTTTTGGTTCTGTTTCTTCTTTCTCATGATTCATTCCATTGGTCATAATTCTTCTCCACAACTTGACTAGTGTATAAATTAATTCAATTCAAAGTTATACATGGTAGTTATATGAGATTCCATGCCGTCTTGGGAAGGGAGGGGGGAGGGAGGGGAGAAAATCTGGAACTCAAAATTATGTAGAACCGTATGTGGTAAACTAAAAATTAATAAATAAAAATTAAAAAAAAATAGAGGACATATGAAATATGATGAAAATATAGTAGAGAATGTTTTAAAATAAACAACCCAGACATAAAAAAAACTATAGACAACATAAGATACTTGGGTGTCTATCTGCCAAGACAAACCCAGGAACTATATGAACACAACTATAAAACACTTTTTCACACAAATAAAGTCAGATCTAAATAATTGGGGGAAATTAATTGCTCATGGGTAGGCCAAGCCAATATAATAAAAATGACAATTCCACCTAAATTAATTTATTTATTCAGTGCCATGCCAATCAAACCAAAAAAATAAGAACAAAATTCACCTGGAAGAATAAAAATTCAAGCATATCAATGCAATCAATGAAAACAAAATGTGAAAGAAGGTGGTCAAACCATACTAGATCTCAAACTGCATTATAAAGTGGTAATTATCAAACAATTTGATACTGGATAAGAAATAGAATGGTGGATCAGTGGAATAGATTAGGTACAAATTACAAGTAAATGACCATAGTAATCTAGAATATGATAAACCCAAAGACCCAACCTTTTGAACAAAAAACTCATTGTTTTATTTAAACTGCTGGCAAAACTGGAAAACATTATGGCAGAAACTAGGCATAAAACAACATCTCATATTTTATACCAAGATAAGGTTGAAATGGGTACATGATTTACACATAAAAGGTGATACCATAAGCAAATTAACAGAGCATAGAACTGTTTGTCTGTCAGATTTGTGGATAAGAAAACAATTTAGGACCCAAGAAAATTTACAAAACATAAAATAGATAAATTTGGTTGTATAAAATTAAAATGTTTTTGCACAAACAAAACCAAAGCAACCAAAATTTAAAGGAAAGCAGAAAACTGGGAGGGGGGATTTTTAACAAGTATCTCTGATAAAGGCCTCATTTCTCAAATATATAGAGAACTGAATCAAATTTATAAAAATATAAGTCATTCCTCAATTGATAAATGATCAAAGGATATGAACTGGCAGTTTTCAGATAAAGAAATCAAAGCTCTCTATAGTCATAGGGAAAAATGCTCTAAAACGCTATCGATTAGAGAAATGCAAATGAAAAACAACTCTGAGGTACCACCTCATACCTATCAGATTGGCTAATATGACAAAAAAATGAAAGTGTTGGATGTTGGAGGGTATGTGGGAAACCTTGCACGGTATTGTACTGTTGGTGGAGTTGTGAACTTATCCAACCATTCTGGAAAGCAATTTGGAATTGTGCCCAAAGAGTTATAAAACTGTGCCCTTTGATCTAGCAATACCACTGCTAGTTCTATATCCCAAATACATCCAAAAAAAAAGGAAAGGACCTATTTGTACAAAAATATTCATAGCAGCTCCTTTTGTGGTGGCTAAGAATCAGGAATCAAAGGGATGCCCATCAATTGGGGAACAGCTAGACAAGCTGTAGCATATAATTGTAATGGTATATTATTGTGCTATAAGAAATTACAAGCAGGATAATTGCAGAAAAACCTAGAAATACTTATATGAACTGATGCACAGTGAAGTGAACAAAATGAGGAGAATGTTGTACATAGCAACAGAAATATTGAACAATGAAAAACTGTGAAGAATTTAGCTATTCTCAGCAATACAATGATCCAAGGTAATCCTAAAGGACTAATGATGAAACATACTATCCACCTCCAGAGAAAGAACTGATATTGGTTGAATACAGACTAAAGCATGCCACTTTTCACTTTCTTTCATTTTTTCTTTTTAGTCTTTGTGTTGGTAAGCAAAATGGGCTCTTAGCACTCAGTTCAACCAAGTGCCCTTGAAGAGTTTGGCCTTTGTTTCCTTGATTAGATTTGTGTGTCCTTGGTGCCTCCTTGCCTCAGGGGAGGGCCTAGTTTACACATAAGTTTGAGTGACATGTTTGGGACATCAGAGGCTTTTAGACCATGTGGGTTCAAGTCGCCTCTTTGTGACAATTCTAGGTCACGTGGTAAGTCACATGTGTAACTCACCCTTGACCCTGGAAAAGATATGAAACCAGAGGTTGGCTTTCTCATCTTTGGAGCTCTTACCCACAGCCACAGTGGCATGCGTGACTCTGGGCCAGCCCTTGTTACAAGCTCCCAGGCTGAACCTAGATGTTGGTAACTATGAATTGTATTGGGTCTGTCTGTCGCTGTTTGTAATGTGTTTGTATTTGCTCTGAAGTTCAGGGTGCTGGCTTTTTCCCCTGAACTAAGTGAGTGATATTTGTATGCTGAATTAAAGTAAGCTTGTCAACCCCTTAACATTGCTTTCCTTACTAAAGGAGATCAAAAGAACCTGGGCTTTGGCAGCATGCTTGTTGTTGGGCTTGTGTTGGTCTTTCACCCCCACAACAGCTGCTAGCCAGATTGTTGAGTCCTCTTGTACAAAATGATTAATTAATTAATCTGATTGCTTACTGGCTCAGGGAGTGGGGAGGGAAAGAGGAAGAATAAGAATTTGGAACTCAAAACTTTAAATAAAAATGTAAAAAAAATTAATACAAAACAAACATTTCTGGTAATACTGTTTACCTGTGAGTCAAAGAATTCTTCAGACTCCAAAGAATTAAAATTCTGGTATACCCAAAGGGCAATAGAGAGTTCTTTGATAGGCCATACCAGAGGTTTCAAACTAGCTGTCCACAAAACTCATATGTTTCCTGAATCAGATTAAAAAGTAATTGTGAAATGTTTAACAAAATAAAATATCATCAACATGGGTAATATTACTTGTGGTCTTCTAAGGTCCAGATGGATTCATTTCTATTTGAATTTGACAGCACTGGGCTACAGCATATTACTGACCAAAAAAAAACTATGCAGATAAGGCATAGGTTATAACATTAGAAAGATTTTTACTAGAAAATGTGTTGAGCCAGTCACATAAAAGAAGGATAACTACTGGATAGTTTTGCTGATACACATGCAATGTCAAACAACCTAAATAAATGAACCCATCATTCTGGGCTGATATATGTGCCAAAAATTTACAGGATATTGACAAGAATCAAGAAATATGAGATGTAGATAAGTTGTAATCTTTACTGTTGGAGAGAGTACCCCCATCAACGGAAGCAAAGATCCACTGAAGTAATCATCAATGCTGGGTAGTTGCTCTGGTTTGCCTCCTCTAACCCAACTCTGAATAAGCCAAATGCTGCAGGAGGAAATCATAAAGTCGTGCTGACTGAGTCAATTTCAGATTTGTTCAATTTAACCCAAAATTGGTTCTCATCACTTCACGGCAATTCCTTTACCTGTCTCTTTATTGAATGTCTGTCATGCTCTCCATGATAGCTATTCTAACCTTCTCTATTCTTCCTTCATTTCCCCACTTTCACTTATCTAATCCTCTGATAATCCTCACCCATCTTTTCTTCTAATCTCAAAGGGAAAGGCAGTCTTCTTTCATGCTAAAATTAATTCCTCCCCCTATACTAGATCTCTGGACCCTACATGATTTTGCTCCATCTGTCTCTCCCATCCTCCATTCATCTTCAGTCCCTCTGTACTAATTCCTTACCATCTGCTTACAAAGATACATAGGTTACTCCCGTATAAAATATCTTTGATGCAAAGGCTTTACTTCTCAAGCTATCATTATATTCCCTGCTTTACCTTAACTAAATGAGCAGCATAGTATAGTGGGAAAAGTATTGTCAGTCATTCAGTAAACATTTATTAAGTACCTTCTATATGCCAGGCATTGTGCTAAGAGCTAGAGATACAAAAAGAGGCAGAAGATAGGTCCTGGCCTCAAGGAGCCTACAATCTAATGGATCTAGAGTCAGAAGACCCAAGTACAAATCCTGCCTTTGCCACTTACTACCTTTGTTATTTAACCTCCTAGGAACTCAGTGCTGTCATCTATGAAATGAGATTATTGGAACAGATAACTATTGAGGGTCATTATGGGAGGAAAGGATATCTGCCTAGTCACTAGATTAATGAGCCACACTTCTCAGGTGAAATCACATTAACAACTGGACCCTAAACTCCTCTGCATAGCTTCAAGGTTAATCTTATAGATAGATGAGTAGAGGTGTGATTAGGAAAGCAAGTGGGGACTGAGTGAACCACATTGACTCCATCTTTTTACTCAATTCTGGAGCAAACTTAGTTTCTATCCAATTATGAATCCAGTCCAATTTTTGTCTTGTGAGAAAACTTTATTCAACTGTGGGAACTGGAAAAAACCTTATTACGTTGTTTGCACCTAACCCTGCATGGCTGGGAAGCTGGAACACCCCTACCCGCTAAGATTAGAGTTCTTTAACCAAAGACCTAGGTTCAATGACCAGAAAATCAGTCAGATCCAAAGACTGATGCAAAGAGTTTCTTCACAATTATACATCTCAAGCAACCCACATGTCTTATCTGAAAACTGGCACCATAGTGATCAAACAGTTATTGTTTCCATGTTCCTTTGATTGTTTTACAGGCACTCTGAGGAGAGGGATACCTCTTTTTCTGATTTCAGGGAATTGTACCTGCTCATTCTTCCTGTCCGAACTTGGAAAGTCCCCAATCTTTCACCCAATAGAAATCAGATTACCTAATGTTGTATTGCTTCCTTTTAATTAATTGGCCTATTTGATTAATTGGTTTTAATGTATAAAAAGTCTGCCTCCCTCTCTATTCAGGGTCTAGGCCTAAGTTGAGGTCTGGTCCTGGTTTTAGGGGTAGTTGCCATGCGTTGCTTAATAAATCAATAGGCTCAGAAGATCTCAATCATTCATCTTTCATCTACCACACAAGAGAGTGGGAATAGGTAAAATTTGGTGCTGGCTCAAAATCCTAATTCAGGAACTAAGGTCAGGGATATGGATGAATAGACAAAAACCTCCAACACAATGAAGAAATACTACGGGATATGAGAAGAGACTAACTCCAAAATAAATGCAAGTTCAGCTTTTGAGAAAGGAATGACTTAGGCATAAGAACTGGCTGGAAATGGCTGGAAGAAATGAAGCAAAAGAATTTAAAAATGAAATGGACATTTTGAGAGAAAAACTTGGAAGAAAAATAAGCAGAAGAGAAGGTGGGAAACCATGTCTAAGTTAAGGCCTCCTGAAAAGTCAATTGTAGCAAAAAGAACTCAGTGATTTCATGAGTCAGTAAGAAATATTAGAGCAAGACCAAAAGACTGAAAACTTAGAATATATCAGGCATATACTATCCAAAACAATTGTCCTGGAAAACAGACTAAGGAAAAATTATTTAAGAATCACCAGAATCCCTGAAAATTATTAGATACTATATTTCAAGAAATCAAGCCAGACTTTTTAGAACCAGAGCACAAAGTGAAAACAGAATTCACCAATCACCTCCTGAAAAAAAAATTATATAGCCAAAATCCTGAGCTCCAATATTAAAGAAAAAATGCTGAGAACAGCAAGAAAGAATTTATTACCAAGGAACTACAACTAGGATGATAGAAAATGATGCTGAAACTATTTTGAAGTAAAATGAAATCTCAGAACATAAGGTTCCAACAGACCAAAGAAAAAGGCCTTATGACCAAGAAAAAATTATAATAATGAAAATAATTATGTAGATAATACACGAATACATTTTTATATTATTTGTATATTTATTCCATTAATGAGTTTTTTCTCTCATACATATAAATGTATTTATATGATATACATATATGTATTAATATGACTATTACATACACACTCAGATATATATTTATACAAATAAAATATTCATTGTGTTAAAATCTTCCAAATGGAAGGGGTTTTTTTTATTGTTGTCCCAGAACATAATTTCTTTGGCCGATTGAGATGGTAGTGATGATGTTGATGATAAGAATTGATATTTATATCATTAAAGTTGGAAAAGCACTTTACATACATTATCTCATTTGGTAGCTGAGTATTTATAATTCATGTTAGAGGAATATTCTTAGAGAAAACATATGTAAATATTAATTCAATATTTTGGTTGTTAAAAAATGAAAATATTTTTAAAGTTTTCTTCAAAGAGAAAGCATGATATGATGGCTAATAATGATGGATTTGGAGTCAGGATAGGCTTGAATTCAAATTCTACCTTTAACATTCACTGGCTAAGTGGCTACGGGAAAGACAGGACATCTCTGAGGCACAGTCAGTTAGTTGATAAGCATTTATTAACTATTTATTATATGCTGGGCAGTAGTCTAAGCACTGTAGATACAAAGAAAGAAAAAAAGAAACGAAAACTCTGTCTTCAAGTAGCTCTCACATTAATGGGAAAATGAAAATAATAATGTATACAGCATATACATTGCATAATAATGTATACAGTGTATACCAAATATATATATATACGTATGTATGTATGTATATAGTGTAAACTGTAACCTCAGAGGGAAGGAAAGGCACTAGTAGCATGGGGGACTGAAAAAACCATCCTATTTAGAAAATGGGATGTGAACTGAGTCTTAAAGGAAGCCAAAAAAATAGCCAGGAAGGAGAGGTGAGAAGGGGAAGGGAGATAGCCAGTAAAAGGCATGGAATGTATAAGGAACAGCAAGGCCTAGATCATATAACACATGAAGGGAATAAAAGTATAAGGATATTAAAAAGGTAAAAGAGGGCCATGTTGCTCCCTTGGGCTTTAAATCAAAAGAAGAATATTTTATATATGATCCTTAAAGTAATAGAGAGCTAAAGGAACCCCCACTTTATTGAGTAGAGGGTGACATGGTCAGATCTATGCTTTAAGAAGATCCCATTGGCAGCCGGGTAAAGAATGGTTTAGGTAAGCGGAGACTTGGGCAGGGAGCCCAACCTGAAGGCTATTTCAGGGCCTATATCAGGTTGACATCTATGTGAAAGGAGAAGCAAAGATATGTACAAGAGATGTCATAAGGAAAGAGACTTGGCAACAAATTGATCTTTTGGGTGAGTGTAAGTGAGGAGTCAAGAATAACATCATAGTTGTATGCCTGTATGCCTGGGAAGATGGCAGTGTTCTTGACAGTAATGGGGAAAGTTTGAAACAGCGGAGGGCTCTAGGGGAAAGATAGTTCTGTTCTTAACATGTGAAGTTTGAGATGTCTATGAAGGGCCCAGTTTGAGATGTTCAAGAAATAGCTGGTGATGTGATACTTGAACTCAAGAGAAAGGATAGGGCTCAACATGTAGCTCTGGGAATCATTCACACATAGATGATACTTGAACATATGACAGCTGGCAAGAAGACCAAGTGAGGTAACAGAGAAGCAAAAAGGGCTCTGTTGCAGCAATTCAGCTAGCAGCTGCTGTGGGGGTGAAAGACCAGCACAATCCCAACAACAAGAACGCTGCCAGCACAGGTTCTTTGGATCTGCTTTACTAAGGAGAGTAACATTAAAGGGTTAACAATCTCAGTTTAATCGAACATACAAATATCTTTCACCTAGTTCAGGGGAAAAAGCCAGCACTCCGAACTTCAGAGCAAATACAAACAAATTACAAATATCAACAGACAGACCTTGTCTGATTCAAATCTTAATGCATAGTTACCATAGAAGAACCAACATCTGAGTCGTAAAGCTGGAGGGCAGTTACAGCTTACCCAGAGTCTCAATGGTCCTTCCATGAGTGTGCCCCAAAAGTTAAATGCAAGCTCTCCTCAATTATATCCTGTTCAGAGCCCTGAGGGCTCTGACCTCACCCAGGCTGGGTGTGGGAAAGTTCCCCATCCCCCAGATGATTCCCAATTGTCTCAGTGCTGAGAAATACTCCAAGACAAAAAGATCCCACTTTATCTGTCCCATTTAAACAAAGGCCAGAATCATTAAAGGCACTTAGAAGAACAGCAGAAAGTCCCACCTTAATTACTGTCACAGGTTCCAGAAAGAATCTTAGAAGACACTCCTGGGTAGTGGACCTGGATGAAGATCCGGAGAAGGAGAAGAAAAAGGAGCAATCAGATAGGTAGGAGATAAATCAAGAGAGAGAGCAGTATTATAAAATCCTTGAGAAGAAAGGTCATTGTTAACTTCGGAACGAGTCATTTCAGTCAAGCAATAAGATCAGAAGACAGATTTCAGAGGTTGTTGAATCAAGAGGAGAGGAAGTAGAGGCACTAAATATAGGTGGCTTTCTCAAGTTTAGCCATGAAGGAGATCTGTAGGTAGATGGTGGGAGTAATCCAAAGTTAGGGTCTGCTAACATATGATGGGCAATATGACAAGTGGGAAAGAGAGTTGAGTATAAAGTAGAACTGTATGTAGGGGTTGAGACAGGGAAGGGAGGAGAGTATAGCCAGCTAGTATAGGAGTGATGGCATAGGAAAAAAACTGAGGGGTAGAGGCACTGAAGGTAACAATGAGGATCAATAACAGTGTTGGGGGTCATATAAAGGAAATATATAATAATAAAAGAGCATAACCTGATAAAGGAATTTCAGAGTTCATAAATATAGAAGTGGAATATATGTGGGTGATAACAACACCAAAGACATGATCATTTCTGTGTGTAATTAAGATTCACTCATTTACACAATAATCATTTATTAATTAACTATGCTATGCCAGGCACTGTGCATACAAAAAGAAGCAAAAGAAATTTGCTGCCCTAAAGTAGGTTACCATCTAGTGTACAAGAAAACATGCAAACAAATACATACAAAGAAGGTGCTCTCTCTCTCTCTCTCTCTCTCTCTCTCTCTCTCTCTCTATATATATATATATATATATATATATATACACATATATATATGTATATATATATGTATGTATGTATATATATATATATATGATAAATAAGAAATAATTAACAGACTTAAGGCCCTAGAATTAAGAGGAATTGGGAAAGGCTTCCTGCAAAACATGTGATTCTAATTTGGACTTAAGGGAAGCCAGGAAGGTCAGGAGGAAGAATTGAAGAGGGAGAATATTACAGGCATGAGGGACAGTCAAATAAAATGCCTAGAGTCAAGAGACAGAATGTCTTGCTAATGGAACAGCCAGGAGACCAGTGTCCCTGGATTAAATATTATGTGTCAGGGAATGAGGTGTAACAAGACTGAAAATTAGGAAGGGGAAAAGTTATGGAGAGTTTTGAATTCCAAACAGAGCATTCTGTATTTGATCCTGGAGATAACAGGGAGTCACTAGCATTTACTGAGGTGACATGGTTGGACCTATGCTTTAGGAAGTCATCTTGGTGGCTGCCTGCAGGATAGATTGGAGCACGAAGGTCTATAGAAACTGAGTAGATTGAGGAACTATGAAGTTAGGGACTTGAGAGAGTATCAATATTATTTGTAGTCTCCTAGTATGACAATAGGATTTTTAAGTTTAGAGAAAGAATTTGAGTCATTTATTGAAGTCATTGAGAAAGGAAAGTGAATGTCCTGGAGACTGGTAGATAACAGCTACAGGAATCTTAATGAGAGAGTCAAAGAACAGTAGCAAAAGCAGAAAGAGGGCTCTGCACCAGCTAATTATCCCCCATGGACCCTTCCAAGGGCTCAGGCTCTAGACTCAAATGAAATATTGTTCAACCCCCAGGAAGCCTAATCCACAAAAGAATTTATTTACCTTTTTTAATTATCCTCTCTGGTTTGTTACACCCCATCTATGGAGTAGGATTTGATGGTGGGGAGAATCATTAAATAAAGCTTAGGGATAATAACGCATCAAGGATCTTCCCAAAAGGGGAATTAAGAGGGTGCCTTACAGAAAAAAAAAACTCAAAGAATAAAGCAGACATCCGGTATAGCACAGATAACTATTTCCTGAACAAAAAAATAAATGTTTAAGATACAAACTACTCAGAAGACTACATTTAAAGTACTTAGCACATAAAATGATAACCTCTCACACTAATAATCCTCTCTTACAAGCTAAAAACAACTTTCTGGGTTAACTGAATATATATTTTACATTCACCTCAGATATGTACTGAGTAAATCATAAGGTAAGCAAGTCATTTTCTGGACAGCCAGCTCTTTAGTGATCATCTCCTTGCACAAGCAGCATGGTTGTAGGAAGTACTGCCCCCTGGCAGCTGTCATGAACTCAGAAACCTAGAAATACTCAGACACAAGATAGTTGCCAAAGCTGGAACGGCCCACCTTTCAGATTATCTGTTCAGTAATCTGTTCTCAGGAAACAAAAACAGAAGAGGTGTCCAGGAACTTGAGATCTTGCGTCAGGCTTGCTCAGGGGAATGTGTATCCACATTTACATGTGTGTTGTTATCAATGCAGTTATGGAGGGGTAATGAGGAAGAAACTCCTCCATCCCTACTGGAAGTACAGAAGAAAGTAGCAAAGTCTCAAGAGAAAGGTTTAGAAGAGAGGGACGCAAAAATTTTCTACTGCTCTTGTAGTCTACTAAGGAGGTGGCTTTTTCTGGATCAATCACCAATTATTTTCTTGCATTATTTTGGTTTTTTGACACTAGTTCTCCCTATCTTGCCCAAGGTAAAAATGCAACAGCTACTTGTAGGCCTAATACCAATACTGATCATCACCACAAAAACTTTGACCTGTTCCTTTTTTCCATCCTGAGCCAATTCACTCCTCCTAAGCCAGCCTGGTAGCCCTCCACTCCAGAGGGCACACCACTTTTGTGGTAAACACCTGATCAACTTTAGCCTTGCTGTTGCTCGAATCTCCAGAGCTTAAATAATCTACTAGAATCAGCCTCCCATAACAGGAAGGGTTCACAGGCATGTGCCACTACCCTGGCAATCACCAATCATTTTCATCAGTTCCTCACACTCCCCCTAGCCAAAGGACCAATCAGGAACTGAAGAGGTTTGGCGTTGAGGGGTGCTCAACACCCCAAAATACCGACAGGCTGGGTCCTGCCGAAAGAATTCAACTCAAGCCTTCTCAGCCAAGGGAAAAGACAAAGTTTATTAAGAGTTTGCCAGAATGGGTTGTCTTAAGAAATCCCACCCTTTGTGATGCCTGTTTCCACAAGCGGGCCAGATTCAACCTACTGAATTGGATTGAATCTTAGAGCCTTCATGAAGGCAAGATGGAGATTATATACACAAAGATTGTAAGGGGGGGATTGAGGGGTGGTCTGGGGTGACTAGAGGAGGGGTTTAGGGAGGGACTTGAGGAGGAGTCTAAGGAGGAGTTTGATGGGACTGAGATGAGGTCAGACTCCAGGGTGGGAAATAGCTGAAGGCTACATGGAGATGACAGACAATAGAGGGCTAGGGTAACAGAGCTAGGGTACAGATATTTTGATCAGGATTAAGGGTGGGAAACAGCTGGACAATAGAGGGCTAGGCCAGTCAGAGACTTGGGCCCAATGACAATGCAAGGCCCATGGCCTTAGGGGAAGGCCAGATCCGGTTGGAAGATTCAAGAAGAGTTCAAGGAGGCTCCCAGAGACTGTGCCCTCATCAGAACCACTATCATGCATGTTTTTGTTTTTTGTTTTAGCAAGAGACCAGAGATCATGCCTGGCTCCACAGAAAGGGACTGTAGCACATAGCCAATTCAAATGGGGAGTACTACAGTCCAACAGATGGGTAAGGGGGAAGACAAGAGGTTTTCCAGATATCTACCATTACACATTTTCCTGGATGGAAATTTAAGAGGAAGCTAGCATTTAAACTCTCCTAAAGAAGTGCTAAGAAGAGCCTAGAAACACTTCTTTCTTATAAACTATTTAAGGGAGATGGTCCCCCACAAGAATCTATTTCCTATGAAATTCAGTAACACATCCTCTTTGACACAGTCCTTAGGTGTAGGGACCAATAAATGGCTACTGCAGTCATCTCTTCAAATCATAACACAAATTCTTCAGCAAGAGGCCCGCAATGTACCTGTCTGTCCCCACTGAGCCATAGGTCATGTAGAGTTCTATGGAAAATGTACAAGGCCTGCAAATTAGAGAGTTCCTCTGAAGCATCCTTGAACTTGAAAGTCAAAAAGACCTGCCTGGGAAAATTGCCTCTGAAGGAAGGGTAAGTGACCAAAACATACTTTTTCCTGTCCATCAAACTAGGGTAACATTAGGTATCATCACATATGCTAGGCTTGTGGTCTCACAGAGCCCCTTTGGAAGGCCCAAGCTCATAATAATTCTTACTTTGGCAGTGTAGTTATGAATCATATAAATAGCTCGTGATTTTGCCTCCAATTTGAAAGAAAAATAAATTCTTGAACAATAGGCCAGGTTGTTGGGATCCCAGGCCAGCTTGTGCTAAGTTACTCAACAAAGCGACAGGTGAAATTGCACAGGACTTGCTAACCATCCTTATTTATGAGAAATAAGATTAAGTTACTAAGATACAGTGTTTAACAGGATTAGAGCCACACTTATAAACAGGTGCCAGTATGGCTGCCATTGCAGCCATATATTTGTCCAATATAGCTGGGGAACAAATTCCACCCTCCCTGCTTCTCTCTTTTTCTTTTCCATAAATTGTCTTTTTAATGTCATCCGAATTCCAAACCACGTGATATTTCCTTGCACATAAGAAAAAAAATCCAAATCCCCAAAGTCTATGCAGGTCCAAGTCATTCTTTCCCTTCTAAAAAAGACAACAAGCAAGCAAGCAACTAGTACTTATTAAGTGCCCATCACGTGCCAAGCTTTGTACAAGGCTCTGGGGGTCCAAGTACAATGAATAAAACAATTCCAATTCCCAATGAGTTTACCTCCTAAAATAAGACAATAAGCAGGGATCTCCTACCTCAGGCACTTACTAGCCGAGTGGCCTTGAAGAGGCTACTTAGCCACTCTAAACCTGAGTTTCCTTATCTGTAGAATGGGCTATTATTATTAATAATAGCACTCTCAGGGTTGTTGTGAGGATCACCTAAGTTAACATTTGTGAAAGGCTTTGCAAACCTTAGAGCCTTATGTAAGTGTTAGCTATTATTATTGTGGATTGGTTTGGCAGCTGGTATAGTGGAATGAATGCAGAACTTGGAGCCGGAGCACTTGCTTTTGAATCCTGGTTCTGCTCCACTTACTAGTTATTCAGCTGTAAACACACACACATATATACATATACACACACATATATACATATGTACGCATATGTGTATGTCTATGTGTATGTGTGTATATACATATTCACATGTATACATACACACACACATATATGGAAACATGTGCATCTCCAAGCCTCCATGACCTCATATGGAAAGCAAGAATACTGTTGATTTCACTACCAGTCTACTTCACAAAGCCGCTATAAAAATCAAGTGGGATAATCAATAGGAAAACACCCTGCAAACTTCCAAGCACTTTACAAATGCCAGCTGTTATCCTAAATGATACTGGAAGTCGACAGGTCAAAAGGACTATTTGGGGGGAAATCACAAAAAGCCTGGAATTAGGATGCACAGTCATCCTTTTGCCAGAGCATCCTTAGTTACTAGCAAGCTTCATTTTAGAAGATTGATCCTGAGGCAAGAAAACCACAGGGAGAAGGAGAGCTGGAATGAAGACAAATGCCAGCATGGTCAGCAGAGAGTTTCTAAGTAGGTCTGGTGGCTGGGCTCAGGATAAGATTCTGGGTCCCTTGTTTGTGCTCTAAATAGAGTCACATGGTCACAGCTGCTGCTACTAACCTTGACTTTCATGGCCCTACATCCCAAGGGCCCACGCCTCTTACTTTCCTTGCAGTTCAAAGTGATCTATGGCTCTCAATATTAATAAACCCATTAGTCACAGCACCATTGTGACTAGAAGAAATGCATTTTAAATGTCAGGCTCCAGAGCCAGCTGACTACCTGCATATACTTGTTTCTAAGTAAGAAGCTAGGCATCACTGCTCTGCACTGCCAGTATCTTTTGGTGGTTATGGCTAAAGATTGATTTGGAGCAGGTTTATTGCACTCTAATTTGGATCTGAAATACATGTTATGAGTGGAAGTGGCTTTGGGACCTTTGGTTCAAAGCCATTAGATAGCCTCTTTTGTTATTTAGTTTTGTTTTGTTTTAAAGACTCTCTTGTAAAATATGACTGGAACCCAGGCAGCAGAGTTAAGCCTGGAAGTATATGTGTTTGAATGAGTACTTGTACAAACAGCCCTTGTCTCTTTGCCCAGGAGTACAATCTCTTCCTGATTTTATAACATCATTATTATTCATTGTTAGGAAGGGATAGATACCAGTAACGGCATGTAGGGAAACAGCATTACAATGAATCAGGGAACAAGAAAAAGTCTGTCTTTAGTGGAAGGATTCTGAAACCCCACCAGAAAGCTTCATAGGCACAATGAATACAGAACTCTAATAATATCTGAATAGTAGAGCTGGAAAGGGCCTTCAGAGAGTGTTCAATCCAACCACTTCATTTCATAGCCGATGAAACTGAGTCTCAGAGAAGTTAAACAATTTGCTCATGATCATACAATGAGTTAGCGGATAAGCTCTTAGAACCTATATGGCCTGAATTCAAGATCTTGCCATTATATATCTGAAAAGCAAAAGAAAACAAAAACCTCCAGGCTTAGAAACATGGTATAACTTAAAATTCTGTAGCCAAATAGAGGGTTATTCAACATCCTATTCTTCCATTCTCCTCCTTCCTCTGTCCCATTCCTTTGTAATACCTCATTGCCAATTCCTTTAACTTTGAGTTAAACTTTATATCAGAGGATCTGGGTTCAAATCCCACCTCTGATGCTTACAACCTGAGTTGGACACAGCACTTAGCCTCTCTGGGCCTCAGTTTTTCTCATCTTTAAATAAGGGGGTTGGACTACACAGCCTTTGAGTCTCCTTTCAGCTCTAGCTGTATGATCCTATGATGCCATTTCCTGTGTTTTCCCCAAAATATTGTTATCGGCTTCTCGGTGACTATTCCAAACACACACATGACTAGTTGACTGATGCGTATTTTAATTCTCATTTTGAAGAGAAAGAACTTGAGGTTGAAAAGGCAGTCAATAAGCCACTGTGACAAAACCTAAAGCTCTGAGCTTCTTTGGAAGTCACAAAGCCAAATTCCACATTGAATTTGGCATCAGCAAACATCATTTCAAAGTCCTGAGTATGTCATTTCTTATGTGGGAAAAGTCCCGGGACAATAGTTTCTTTTTTCATTTATAATATGAACAATTTAATTCTAGATGGCCTTAAATTCCATTGATAGTAATAATTCTCATTTATATAACATGAGATATACTGGATGACAATGGAAGTAGAGTCAGAAGATACCTTCTAATCCAGCCCCCTCATGTAACAGCTTAAAGAAATTGAGACCTAGACAGGACTTACTGAAAGCCAAACAGGTAGGAAGGGAGAGAAGATGAAGGATGCAGGAAGACCTGGTTTCATTTACTGCCTTTGACACACACTAGCTCTATGACCATGAGGAAATAACCAAATCTCTCAATACTCCAGGCAACTCGCTAAGAAACCAAGTTGCCAATGTGCGTGAGAGAAGAAGGTTACACTATGGGAATTCCTTATACCAGTAAAATTGTAGGTCAGAATACTCCCAAAATTTTATAAGGTAAACTTATACCTTAAAAATTTGAGGGCAAAAGAAAGACGCGGCCTTCACAACTAGTGGTTGGGGGAGAATTCTTAAATAAACAAGAGATAGAGATGATCAAAGAAGTCAGGACAGTTTGAATATAAAAACTGAAAAACTTCTTCACAAGCAAAACAATTCATTTAGAATCAGAAGGTGAACAATTAATTTGGAAAAAATCTTCATGACAATTTATCTGATAAGCTAATAAGATATATAAAGAATCAATGCAGATATATGTATCTATGCACTATACATATTTATGTTGCATATATAATATGTGAACAATAGTCATTCCCCAAAGATAAGTGATCACAGTACATGAATCCACTCCTCAAATGAAAATTGCAAATTAAAACAACTCCAAGAGTTCACCTTATGTTTATTAGAACGGCAAAGACATCAAAAGAAGAAAGGAGGAGGAGATAGGATAGGATAAACATATTAGCACACTGTCGGTGGGACCATGAATTCGTTTAACCATTATGGCAAATAATATTGAACAATAACCCCACTGTTAGACATGTACCCCAAGGAGGTGAAGGATATAAGGAAAGTTGGCATATGTACAGAGATAATTACAGCAGACCATTTTGTTGTAGTAAAAAAAAACTGGAATAAAATGCTATCAACTGAAGAATTGCTGAAGAAATCGTGGAATTAGAATACAATGGAATTTTATTGTTTCTTAAGAAATGAGAAATTTTTTTAAAAAAGAAATGAGGAACTTAATGGATTCAGAGAAATATAGAGCTGATGCAGAAGAAAGTTCATAGAACCAGGACAGTAATTTAAGCAATGGCCACAAGAAAAATATGAGAAACAACTTTGAAAGGCCTCAGAAAGCTGATCAAAGTAGCAACCAGTTAGAACTTCAAAAGACTGATAGTGAAACTTATCTTCCACCCTTGAGGGAAAGCTGAAGGTACAGAACCAACCATGAATGCATACACACAGCCAATGTTTTGATGTGCGTGTATATGTGTGCATGTGTGCATGTATGTGTATGTGTGTGTATGTGTGTCTGTGTGATAAGGGAATCCTTCTATTTGGAGGTCTGGGAGAAAGCAAGTTGGTGTAATATAAATGGGAAAATAAGAAAAAGTAATGCTATTTTAGTCATCGAAAATAGTTCATTTAACTGTAAACCAGGGTTCCTCAATTTTTTTTTGTCATGTCATAGAAGTTCTTGGCAGTCTAGTAAAGCTTATGGACCTTTCTAAGAAGAATGTTTTTTAGATTCATAAAATATGTAGGATTATTAAGGAAACCAAATATGAGGAAAACAGTTCTCTTGATTCCAAGCTTACCATTCTTTTCATTACAGTATGTCATTTTCCTACGATTCTGTATTTCTCTGGCATATCATTTTTATTGGATCCAATTGGGTTTTAGTATCATAACCCAGAGAAAAGTAATATGCCCAGCTTCTTTCACCACCTCTAAGAGGAGAACTCTATTGAATACCCACTGAGATCTTTCAAGAAGCATTAGAATAAATTTAGCCACAGTGGTACAGAATGACTGTTAAAAAATATATGATTTGGAGGCAATGATGGGGTGGATGACAAGAAGCAACTTAAAATAGAAGAACCTGGGTTTGAATTGTTTATTATAGTTCAGTGAGGAACATTATTAGAGATGTTGAAAAACCACTGCTTCATTCTTGTATTAGAGCTATTCTAAAGCTTTTCTTTTCATTCAAGTAACATTCCTAGTCATCTTTCACTGAACTTACTGTATTCAAGAAAATAAATGGACATTTAATAGGATATATTTATTTTGTATTTTGGTTGTCTCCTATATAAGGAGGAAAATAATAGCTCCTTCCAGGAATTAGAACTATCAGCCTCTTTAAAAAGGCAATGAATTATATAATTAGTATTTTATAAATATAGCATAAGAACTGTAGTTATTAGAGTTTGAGTTCAGATAACCTCTAGGGCATTAACAATCAAAAGGCTTGTGTATCATTTAGATGCCAATGGGAATGTGTTGGGGCTTGGTTCAAGTGCCACAGAGATGCAGTTTTGTAATATGTATTTCAAGGGAAATTGGGAAATGGAGCTTAAGGCCCTGCTAAGATGGAAGCCAGAAATTACTGGGTTTAGGCACCTCCAGTCAGTTCAGAAATTTAACCAGAGGACAAACACAAAGCAGTTTTGCCTCTAAAGTTTAAGACTGTTTTCTTAAGAAATTTTACATTTTGCCTATGACACCTACATGAGGCCTTTCCTGATTCACATCAGAAATTACCTTCTCCCTCAGAATTCAAAAATCGCTGTTTTATATCCTTTGAGGTACATATATTAAATTAATTTTGTTTTTTATTCTGAATTTAAAAATAAAAAAGAACATTTCAATAATCAGAGTAGAAATATAAAAGGATTCTATATGAAATAATGAATAATCAATAAGGATTTAAGTATCTACTATGTGTCTGACATTGTGCTAAGTGGTAGGGATACAGTGAAAGAGAAAAGACAGTCCCTACACTGAAGGAACTCTAACAGGTAAAGGAAAATGCAAACAATCTGTACAAATAAGAATATACAGGATAAATCAGACATAATGAATAGAGGAAAGGGACTAACATTAAAGGGCTACATCACTTGATTTTTAAAAGCATATAACAAATTCTTTATATTACTATCAAAACTCTCCAACTTGTCTGTGCTTTCCTTTTAACATCCTTCTATTATCTTCTACATATTTATAAAAATGTTTTAAATGCCTTCTTTTGGACATCACTCTTGCTATCCCATCTTTCCCTTGACTCCTCCCCTCAATTAACACAGAATAAGGTAAAAGAAAACTAAAATGCCAAGACAAAATAAAACAGAAGCAAACTTTATGACAAATAAATATGGTCAAACAAAACAAATTTACACAGTGGCTATATCAAATATGTAGGTCTCCTTCTGTTCATCACCTGTCAGGAAGAGGGCAACATGCCTTGTCATAGGTTCCTTGGAGACATGATTGGTCATTGGACAGACCAGAGTACTTGTATACATTGTTCTCCTGGTTTTGTTCACTTCGCCACTCTGTGTGAGTTTATAGTTCTCAGGATTCTCTGAAATGGTCTCTTTCATAATTTCTCATGGTTCAATCATATTCCATTGCATTAATGTACCACAAATTACTGAGACATTCCCTTTTGTCTTTTGGAATGCTGTATTCCAAGATCTCCTCTGGTTTGTAAGAAAAGCTGACAATTCTTGTATCATTCTGACTAAAGTTCCTTGGTTGTTAAATTTCTTCAATGCTTACAACACTTTTTCTTTGACATGGAAACTAGATTTTGGCTATGGAATTCCTTTAACTTTTCCCTTTGTAGTTCCTTTCAAGAAGTGATCAGGGAAGTCTTTGCTTCTTTACTTTGACTAATTCTAATCAACATGGGCAATTTTCCTTTATGAATGTATGAAAAAGAGTATACAGACTTTTTAAAAAAATCATGGTTTTCAAAAAGTTCAATGATTCTTTAATTATCACGATCTCTTTCTACATCAATTAATTATTGGATATCAGATAACATATGTTTTATTCCTTTTTTAATGTTTTTATCATATTCTAATATTTCTTATTTTTTCATGAATCATTTGTTTCATTTGGTATATTGTAATTTTCAGGGATTACATTTCTTGAATAAGGTTTACCACATTCTATTCTAAGCTACTTATTCTCTTCACCATGCTTTCCTCAAGAACTTTTATTTTATTTTCTTAATCTCTTGCTTTATTTTTCCATATATTCCCATAGTCCCTATAGAAAATTCACATTTCTTTTTAATCTCTGCTTATAATTGTTATGCAGTTACATTTGTAATAATTTTTTGTCAGTTGGCATTTTTTTATTTATTCATCTTTCCACTTTTAGCTGCCAGTTTCCTTCTTCACTATCTTGTATTTAACTTCCTTGAATTTGTTTATATTCATTTTCATATTTATTCTGTATACGATTTATATGTAGCTGCTACCTTCTCCATTAGAATAGATGCTCTTTAACAACAGGGTCTGTATCATTCTTTTTACTTATATGTTCAATGCCTAGCATATAGGTGCTTAATAAATGTTTGGTTTTAAGATGGCATTTTTCTCTACTGAATCTACAGCTTTTTTGTAATCAACAAACAAAAGACAGCAGGTTCTTATATTCTTTCTGCCATAAGAGTACTAAACACAAGTCTTCCAGCATGGGAACTGAGCTGAAACCTGCCTCTGTGCCCTGGGACAAAAGGAGGTCCCAGACCCAGCTGTTCAAGGAGACGGAACAGGAGCCCTCTAATACCTCTGTTGTATATACACACAAGAACTAGTTTACAAATGCACTGGATTAAAAATTGGACCTGTCCCTTGAAGTGGTAGACTAGGGCAATGAGCTGTAGTGAATAGTTCTGAGGCTGCTTAATGGGCAAGGAGCAGGAACCAGAAGTGAATAGTATATGTGTGGCTCTGACTTTGGAGCAGAATCTCAAATTCAGACTGCAGCCCAACTGAAGCTTGCAATTGAGAAACAGGGGAGGGAGCTCAAACCAAGGGATAGGTTGTAACTCCATCTTACAAAGCTTTCCAGCTGGGTAGAAGGGCCAGAAGGACCATCAGCAGCTAGTGGTCCAATACAATTGTATCAGGTTATGAACCAGGTGTTGGGAATACGAAAAAAAAATACCTTTGCCTTCAAAGAGCTCATACTTCTTGCAGATGTTGATAGCAGTGGTAATACAATAAGGACACAGAGAAGTAAAAACAATATATCCATATCTTTTTATCTCTGGCATCTCTATGGAGAGAAGTAGAAACTTTATGAGCAATATGGGAGTTATTTCCTCTTTCTAGTCCCCATCCTGGTGTGAGTTGAAGTCACCATGCCCATACCCTACCTTCTAATGGGGCTTTATCTTTAGTCAAAGCCCTTAGCTCTCAGGGTGGAAGAGGGATGTGTGGAAGGAAGAACAAAAGGACTCAAGGTGCCTAAGGCTGCAGAGGAGGTGACTTTAGCTTTGCTTCCCTTCCCCTGAT
Source organism: Trichosurus vulpecula (assembly GCF_011100635.1). Lineage (NCBI taxonomy): Eukaryota > Metazoa > Chordata > Mammalia > Diprotodontia > Phalangeridae > Trichosurus > Trichosurus vulpecula. The sequence continues at coordinate 234,655,298 of NC_050573.1, read as the reverse complement.
ATGGGCTGCTTTGGGTTCAGGCTGCGGCTCAGTTCATAGCCTGGACTCACTTGGTCTTTCTCTCTGTTGTTGGGATATTTTAAAATATGGATCAATAATACCTGTTTTTCAGTGTAGTCATGAGCCCCCATATTTTGCTAGAGAATACCTTCTACCTTGAATCATACCTGTCAATCTCTCTTTCTAGGTGTCTTGCCATTCAATCGCCTCTCTCTTTTCTCTATTCAGCTCCAAAGAGCACATACACATACAAGCCAGCAAACAATAAACAAACACATTAGTTTGGACAAGCTGGTTTCTGTAAAAGCAAGCAGCAAAATTACATAAATAAATTATATACTTTTTCTTCACAGTAGTCAACACTGTGCCTGTCACAGAATAATCACTTAATAAATGCATGTTAATTGACAGAATTCTGAGGCTCATTTTAGCTCTAGGAGTCTAAGAATGTTAGACACAGAGAAGAGAATAATTCTACATTCACTAGAACCTAGATACCTAGAACACACCAGAAAATAGAATGGAATGGTAACGAGAACTCCAAGGCAGATGTGTAATATAAGTGATCAAAAAAGACAAAATACACAATCTTGTTTATTTTCCAAGATTCCAGTGGATCTTTATTCTCAGCAATGTGGGTATTTCCTCCAGTGATACAAATTGTGACCCATCCATGCCTAGCCATTCTTTGTGATGCTTGTTCACGTCCTCATGAAAGTTTAACCAAGGAGTTTACCTAATAAACAAGGAAACTTCCTCAAATTATCTTGGTATCCACAAGATACCATTACAGTAAGCAGGTTATCTGTGTCCATTAGTTAGTTAGCACTTTTTCAATGCCATCATATTGATCATATGAAAGTAAAAAGTGTAAAAATAAAATCAATGCAACTAAATAAGAAATTATATGGATTGGGAAATATTTTTATATTAAATATTCTTGATAGAAGCATGTGATCTAAATTCTATAGGAAAGTAAAGTTTGCAAAAATATAAAACATTCTTCAATAGAAAAGTAAAAAAATAGCAAGAGTTTTCTAAAGAAGAAATACATACTATCAACAACCTTCTGCAAAATGTTCAAAATCATTACCAATTAGAAAAATACAAATAAACATGACTTTGAGGCATCACTTCATACCCATAAAGCTAAAAAAGGTAAGGAAGCTAAAAGATGGGAAAATAAATCTTTGGATTTCCATTTAAAGACCAGAATGCAGAATACTAATGCATTACTGGTAGAATTCTCTCTGGGCTTTTTAAAAATAGAATTATATAAAGAAAGCTACTCAGGAACTATATCTCTGAAAGATTATCAAAAGCAAAAAAAGACATTCATATAAACATATTCACAGCAGCATTACTTGTGATAACAACAAGCTAAAAACAAAATTACATACCTAACAATCAAGAAAAGGCTAAACAAGACATGGTGGATGAATATAATGGAATGCTACTGCACTTTAAAGCATGACAAGTAAGAATAATTCAGAGAAATATGGGAAAATCGTATGAATTTATACATCTTCATATGTATGTCTTTTTTATAATTTCTTGGGGATGCAGCCCCTTAGTAATTTTCTTTATATAATACCAATCTTTTTAAAAATTTTATATAATGAATTCCACCAGTGAGGAATTGATGCTCTGTGTTCTGGTCATTAAACAGCTATACAACAATGAGTTTTCCCATCTTTTTTTAGCTTTATGGGCATGAAGTAATCCCTTTAAATAATCTTTTTTTTTTAAATTCTTCTAATTGGTAGGGATTTTGAACATTTTACAGATAGTTGCTGATGGTATGTATTTTTTCTTTAGAAAACTGCTAGTTTTTTACTTTGGCCTCTTTTGCTTTTAAATTTAAAGTCATATTTTCTAAATTTTTTTCTACTATTCCTTACGCCCATAATCAAATTGAAGAAGCAAAATACATACCAATGTTCTTTGCAGGAAATAGGTAGTACAGTAGATAGAATGCTGGACATGGAGTTTGAAAAACCTCAGTTCAGATCTTCTATCAAACATTAGCTATGTGACCCCAGAAAAGTCACTTACATTTCATTATCTTCCATTTTATCATCTGTAAAAAGGAACGAGTAATAGCATCTACATCATAGAATTGTTATGAAGATGAAAGGAGACAATATATTTAAGAGGCTTTGCAATCCTTAAAGTGCAGTGATTTAATTATTTTTACTATTTTTAATTAATTTTACTATTATGATTTTAAGAATGTAAATTTGTTCGAGTAGAGATTGTTTCATTTATTGTATTTGCATATGCTGGGCACATAGTAGGTGCTTAACAAATTCAAGTTGATTGATTGATTGATTTGTCCTAAAATTTTGTTATCCTCTAAAACAGATTTTGATACATGATCTATAATTGTGATATCACATCATGGGTTTTTTTTAATACTTATGACAAATGCAAGAGAAAATAACTAGGCATCCCATGAAATGATTTATCTGTTGATCTTTAGATACATAATGAAATGACTGTAGCAACTTCGTTTGCCTCTCTAAGGAGACTTTGTTAACTATCCCGCCATGGTTTTCTTGTTTAATTTCTTATGAAGGCATCAATATTGAAATGATTCAATTCTTCCAATTTTATGTCAAAAACTGGGGGGGAGAGGAAATATCATGTTTATAATATAATAATTAATGATTCTAAATTATCTGAAAACTATGATTCTTAGTATTCTTTTCCCTGCAAGTAAAAAATAAAATCAGCCTCTTATTGACCAAGCAGAAAGTGTTCTATACTCCAGACAAGTGGAGTAAGTGATTAAACATAAGCCACTTAAAATTTTTTTTGGTAAAATTTACTATTATACTTTGTTTTATGCAACAGAAATTTCTCAATAAATATTCAGGTACCCTTACAAATGTTTTTTTTTTGGAAAATCAATTAGTTTATTATTTACAGGAAGGAGGGATAGGTGTATTAATTTTTACCACTAGTATTACTAGTATTGACCCTTACATTTGAGCAGGTTTTGTTACTGTTCCCTCATTGATTTTTTATACATGTGTTTAGTCTACATTGTTCCTTTGGCTCTACTTCTTTTCTTTACTCTGTAATTTACACAATTTGTCATGACAGTCTTCCCATATTCTTAAAATTATTTTTATTTGTCATTCTTTACAGTGCGATAGCATTTCATTGTATGCATATACCATATATTGTTTAGCATTTTCTTGATTGTTAGGTACTTTTTTTGTTTCTAGTTTGTTATCACAAGTAATGCTTATGAACATGTATGTACATGTGCCATTTCTTCTTTTGGACAATTTCTTGGGGACATAGGCTCTCAGTAACTTTATGTAATTCTATTTTTTTAACAGGATGAAGTGCTTCACGTGACAGAACCACTTTTCATCTTGGAAGGAAAATCAACATTGACATCTTTTATTGAATCTTCAGAGATGATTCAAGGTTCAAGTTCTCAGAGCTTGCTAATCAGATATTGGAAGAAAGCATGCACTTATTAAGGGCTTACTCTGAGCCCGGCACTGGGTTAACCACCAGGGAAACAAGATTTATACAACTTACTTCTAGACAGGCTTCTGAGAAGGAGGAAGGAGAATACTTCAAAAAGAGAGTTAGAAAGAAGGTGCTGGACATTATGAGCACTGAACAAGATCACACACACACACACACATAAATGAAACTGAGTGCATCATAAGAGTCAGGACATGACTGATAACTGATGTAGGAGGCAGGTATCAATGGAACTGGATCATGACCAGTTAGAGCAAAGGTCAAAAACAACATGACTTAGAGGAAAGGCCAAAGACAAGAAAAAGATATTGTAAACAATTGCAACAGTTTAAACCTTACTTAGTCAACAAGCTTTTGATGTTGAAAACTAGAAAATGGAGAGAAGGCATTGACTTTGATTATAACCATTTTCTTTTCTTTTTTTACCTTAATGGTATTTTATGTTTTCCAATTATATGTAAAGATAGTTTTCAACATTTTTATAAAATTTTGAGTTCCAAATTTTTCTCCCTCCCTCTCTTTCTATCCCCTCTCCCCAAGACAACAAGCAATCTGATACACGCTATACATGTACAATCATGTTAAACATATGATTATAATCATTTTCTACAGAAGTTTAATTGATGCAAAAACGGTAGCTATAAGGAGGCTAGATGATTGCAAATGTGTAGTCAGTAGATATTTCACAGAATCACAGAATCAAAGAAGAAAGAGATTTCAGCAGCCATTTAGTCTAACACATATATATGGAAAAGAATCTCCACTTCAATATACTTATTAGGTAGTTATCCAGTCTCTGTTTGAAAACCTCTAATAGGGGATGGGGATGATAAGGTACTACCTCTTAAGATGGTCCTTCCACTTTTGGATAGCCTTAATTAAGACATTTTTCCCTCCTAGACATCAAGCCTAAATTGTGTATTTTTACACAGTTTTGTGTAATTGCTCTTGGTTCTGCCCTTTGGGGCCAAACAGAACAATACTAATCTCCTTTCCATACAACAGTCTTTCAAGTGCTCAAAACATAAAGATTGCTATCATGTCCATCCTGGGTTTTCTCTTCACTAGTTTAAACACACCTAGTTCCTTCAACCTGATGCCTATATGACATGGACTCAAAGTCTTTCCATCATCCTGGTGTCTCTTATTGGGACACTATCCAATTTATCAATGTACTTCTTGGACAACAGAACCTTGAACTCCACATAATACTTCAATATCTGAGCTTGTCAAGCTAAGAGACAAGAGCCTAACATAATACCAGCTTAGAATATATTCATTAAAAGCTATGAAGAAAGAGAGTGGAAGATCTGAATCAACATTGCATCCTAAAATGGGAAAAAAAGAGATGAAAAAAGAAGCTTACAGAAAGTTTGGAATGAGACCCAAGTGTTATAACAGATCATCTCTAGAGTACCTATAGAAGAAATTGACTTGTGGCCCCAAATGGAAAATAGAACATTTATCATAATTTGTATAACAAACTATTTTCCTTGCCAGTGATAGTGGCCCCAACAAAGCATGACTTCTGTCATTTAACTGCTCTGCTCCTAGGTATACATCACTAGATAAAGGGGGAGGAAGTCACAACCAGAGTCACACAACTAGGTCCACTACAAATTTATGCTATCTAATCTCACCCGGACCTTCAATGGGGTATGACAATATTTTTTTTACTCTCCCCTAATTTGCTCTCTATAGGAATGCCCACACTGATTATTCCAAACCTGTCCACCAGCTTTTTGTGCCATTCTGTCATAGGATTTCAATTGTTACACCAATACTAAGTGATTTTCTCCTCAAACATCCCTGGGTAAGAATTTTCTTACTACTGGTTTCTTACAAGATATGGAACCACAAGCTAACACTTTGTATCATCTAAATACAGCCGCATAGCTATTAGAATATTGGTAGTGTTAGCCTTCCCGGGATATTGAAACTCTTTCTGTCCTGAGAGTTCCACCAAAAACCTTTGAAGACTCTTAAATTCAGGCATCCCCTTAGGCTTCCCAAAAGTGTCGCTCCCTGCTAAAAGAAACCTTACCATTAGAGGTTTCAGATAGTTGGGTTATTCACACAGTTGAGCCACACAAGAAGATCATAGACGGGTCCTCTCCATAACTAAGCCACAGTTGACAAGGCTATATTAGAGGTGCATCCCCAGATACATCATTGATATATCCTGGCCTAGTTGGCCAGTTGAACCTTGATCATGGTACTAATTCCCAGAACTCCACTCTCCTGATAGTTGTTAGGGCAATACTCTACGACCTCATGGAATTATATTCTATTTACTTTATATTTATTTTGTAGTTACTTGATGATGTACATACTATACAGAGTGATCATAAACTCAAAAAGCAAGGACTATTTTATTTTTGTCTTTGTGTCCTGAGAACAAAGCCTTTTACTTTGCAGAGGCAATCTCAGGGGAGGACCTGATAGAGGTTAACACTTTTTAGTTCTGCCTTAATGTTGGGATAAAATGAGGCAGTCATAAATCATTGAATAATTAACAAAAGAAAAATTAATGAGCCCTAACATAGTAAAGGCATGCCACAATGATAGTGGCATTTAACTCTTATAGATGCAGCACCTTTCATCTTTATATGGAAATGTCTGTTCAGCAACGTAGGGACTGATGACATAAATGGTCATCAGACATTCACCAGATTAGAGAGGGCCAGAAAACAAGTACATGGGAACTTTTATGCCATGAGGGACCAGGAGGCCATGGTTAATACAGTCAGAAGCTACCAGGAAGCTGAGTCAAGGGAGGTACAGTTTGACCCTTGCCCTGCCTGGCTTTCTCACCTTATTGGGTGAGGGGGGTAGAGAACAGGAAAAAAACCTGGTAGATATTATTTCTATCACAGGCAGTTGATGACATCTTTTGAAATGGAATTGAGCTAATCACTAGTGTCTCTTCTGTTTCTAAAATGTTATGATTCTATTAGGAAATGCAAAACAAGTTGCAAATAACATTGTTTTTGTTTTTTAGAAACTTTGGAGGGCTTCTTGTGATGGGACTACTGACTGATGTCTTTTATGGAATCTTCACAGATGAGTCAAGGCTCAGATTTTCTGGGCTTCCTAATTAGATACTGGAAGAAAACAATTTTGTTTATTTAAAATCATTTGTACAAAAATGGCAATCTGAATCAGAGTAAAAAACCACCTTCCTTAGTTCTTCTTCCTTGTTTTATTAATGTTCCCCTTTGTTTTAAGGTTGCCCTCCTCCCTTCCTAGTTTATAAAAGAAAGTGGATTTGAATTATATTAACATTAAAATTCTATTCTTCAAAACACTAAACTCTTAAGATACTTTCAAAGCTCTGAATGTCTCTCCCTATGAGTTCCACACCAAAGAATATAAAAATTTTGAACTCGATAAATTTTATTCTTAAACAGTCCTGAGATATAATAAGTATAGGGAGTTCCAAAGGAGGAACACTGCACACACCTCTCCCCCGCCCCCAGTAAAAGAGCCTTAGAGATCAACTTACAGTTTTAAGGAGTTGTCTAGGACACTGAGAGGTTAAAGACCATGTGCCTAGGGTCATAGTGACTATACCACAGACAGGTAGTAAGCCAGATCTCCCTCACTCTAAAGACAGCTCTCTAACCCCTGGGCTATACTGGGCTTTGGACATAGGACCAACATCGAAGGATTTTGAGTGGAGTGTTTACCAACACCTAGAAGATGCTTCTTCCAGCAGTTGTCTTCAGGATGGATTGTGGGGCAAGAATTTTGAAGATGTAGAGCAACTAGGAGTCTTTTGCAATAGCTAGACACCAGGTGATTGTGGACTTACATCAAATGATTCAGAAAGATACTGAAAAGGAATAATTAATATGTGACTAATGGGAGATAAAGACAGAGAAGGAGTTCATTATACATCTAAGGTTTTGAGTTTAGGTGGCTGATAAAATGACGGCCACAAACATTATGGCCTTAGACTTGGAGTCACTCAAATTCTGAGTTTAATCTTATGTGTGCTACTTACTGGTTATGTGATCAGGACAGGCCACGCAATCTTTCTAACCTTTAGTTTTCTCTTCTACTCAATGTGGGTGGTAATAATAGCTGTAATTCCTTCCTCAACAAAAAGTTGTAAAAAATCAAATGAAATAATGTATGTAGCATAGGCTCTATCCACTATACCACATAGCTGTTGATGATACAATAAGGAAATATGTTTGGTGCACTTTATCTTTTTTTTGTTGCTTGACAACTGTATCTCTCTCTTTTAGCGTGTCCTCTTTATCCCCCACCCTGACTCTGTTACCTCTGTAACTCCCTGTTCAGATGCAATTATCCAATTTTGTGATGTTTGTCAACTCCACATTCTTTCCCTATTTCATCCTTAAAGTATTTAGTGAGTACCTACTGTATGAAAAACATTCTCCTTCCCATTCTCAATTCCAACATCACAGTCTTCCACTGCAGGCTGCCACTACCACCCCCAGATGTGTGATTTGAACCTCAAATGGCAACCATGCTTTATTTTCTACAGTAATTTGCCCACTGGCAGGATGAGTAGTCCTAGGGTACTTAGCAAAGAGAATATACATTTTCTAGAACTAATAAATTTGAAGCTGCTTATGTACTGTCTGAGTTCTGCTGGGAGAACAACAGGTGCATAGACTCTCAGACTTTTAGACTCAGACTCATAGACTTTTAATGTATTGTTTTATAAGTGTAAAATGTGGTTTATTTGCTTACCAAATCTATGTCACATGGATGAAGCCAAGCATGTTTGTCTACTTCTGTGGAGTGTCAACTCTATTACATTAAAGTCACATGACTATGGCTCAGGGAGGTGATAGTCAGAGAGCTCATTTTTGGTTGGATACGTGCACAATAATCTATAGCCCCTTGAGAGCCAATTTATGCCTCCCTGCAGAGAAAGAGCTGAAGCAGAGAAAGCTGCTGACTCTTCTCAGAAGAATACGGAGCTCAGAACTTACTCAGCACCTCTACCCAATGGAGTGAATGTACACAATGGAGCATGGGAACACCTTTCTCCAAAGTTTTCCTTTTTAATAGGATCAAGGTAGTAGCTAACAGCCCCACCTGGTGGTAACCCGGTATACTAAAGGATAACTTTTATGTGTTTCAGGTTTTCTGGCTGAGGGCTACAAGCCAAAGGAGCCTACAAGCCTACCCCATAGGGAAGGAGTAATGACTTGCCCTCATTCATATAGACAGTCAGTGGTAGAGGTAAGACCTGGACCTGGGTTTCCTAACTCCAACTTGTCTGTACAATGATAACATTTTGTACTACCTACCTCACATAGCCAAGTACTTGGTAAACTGTAATGTGCCATGTAAATGGAAGTCATTACTATATCCTATTTCCTGCTAGTCTTTGATAAGGTGGAAATGGGTCACTTTTTTTTCTTGGCTCTGGCAAGCAAGGACATGACACATCTCCAGTGTCACAGCTGGCTCAGCTTAGAGAAATTCCCAAATGGCACACATGGGCAGATGCCCAGTAATGAGCTCAGAGACTTGAGTAATGTTTTATGACAATTGCTTCACACTGTCATAAATGCAATAAAGAAACACTGGATTTTCTTTTCTGGCATGTCCTGGCCTTATGCAACAAACAAGTGACACTGAACCATTCCTGGTCTTTGAAAATATGTTAAAAACCAGCCAGTGGGGCTTGGGAATAAAAGTGTTGAAGACAATGACAACAAGAAGCCTGCTTATTAGCAAACTAATTGAAAGCCACAGTGATGATTCTTTATAGTCCTTGTATTGTTTGGCATCCAAGAATTAATAACTTTGAATATTAATACCGAAATAATAACATTTTTGTTCCATAAACAGGAAAATATCCATGGTAGCATTTTTTGTGTTAGTTAAAAAAGAAAAAAACTACAAGGAAAGCAGATGCCTATCAACTGGGAAATGACTCCTTGAGTACAAATCTGGCCTCACGCACTTACTAGCTCTGTGACCCTGGGCAAGTCACTTAGCATTGTTTGTCTCAGTTTCCTCATCTGTAAATGAATAGTGGTACATGCTAATCATGGAATATTATTGAACCATAAAAGAGGATATATGTGAAGAATTGGAGAAGCATGAAAAGATATAAAAGTGATGCAGTTAAGTAAGCAATACCAGGAAAAATAATAGAGAAACAATGACTACAAAAATGTAAATGAAAAATAAACAAAAAATAAAAACATGAAAGAAGAGATGAAAAAATTCACTTCCCTTCTTTTTTTTTTGCATAGATGGGAGACTATGAGTATGGAACACTGCATATATCGTTAGGCATTGCCAATGATGAATTTTTTCTTCATTCTCCTGAACTCTTCTCTCCTCTTCCTTTTTTGCTTTTTTCTTTCCTGCCTTCCTCCATTCCCCTCCCTTCTTTCATGTTTCCTTCCTTTCATTTTTTGTTATAAATGAAAACTGGATTGTAAAGGCAAGAATTTATTCAGAATGAAAGTGATATAAAAAAGGATCCCAATATAAAGTTTTCAGAAAGAAAGAAAAAGGGAAATCTAACAGTTTTTTCTAGTGACTTCCCAATATTCCCCCAACCTTTTTAATAATGTATTTGGGTATGTCTTAACATCATCAAACTTGGGCCTGGAAGGAATCTCAGAGACCGTTACGTCCAGCCTCCTACCTTCAGGCAGTTAAGGTCATACATATATCTATGAATTTACTGATCCATGTATAATATATCAATGAATAACAACTTGCATTTATGTAGCACTTTATGATTTGTAAAGTACTTTTCTTGTGACACCACCATCTTAAAAAAAAAAAATACCCTAGGCTTGGAGAAATAAAGTGGCTTACCTGGGTAAGCCATAGTTAAGTAAGAGATCCGGGAATCAAACCCTGATCCTGTCATTCCATGTCTGTTATTCCTGCCACTCTACGCTGCTGTCTTGGATGGCTTCTAAGATGACTTGCCCAAGGTCACACTACTAATAAAGGCCAAAAAGAGGGAAGAGCCCAGGTAGAACAACATTCGTTCCCTGACAGTCAATGAATAAGTGTTAAGGAACAAATAACAACACCAATTTATATTTATATAATGGCTTCCAGTTTCAAAATACTTTATATGGTACTTTACATCATTATATAGTTTGAGTTGAGGGACAGCTAGGTGGCACAGAGGATAGAGCACCAGGCATGGAGTCAGGAAGTCTCATTTCCCTGAGTACAAATCTGACCTCAGACACTTAACTAGCTGTGTGACCCTGGGCAAGTCACTTAGCACTGTTTGTCTCAGTTTCCTCATCTGTAAAAGAGCTGGAGAAGGAAATGGCAAACCACCCCAGTATCTTTGCCAAGATTATCCCAAATGTTGTCATGAAGAGTCAGGCAGGACTGGAATGACTGAACAACAAACTAGTTTGAGTTGCTGCCACCCTCTGGATAGTTCCTTCAGGAACTCACCATCCTTTGTCCTCTTTGTTATTCTTAATTGAATCAGAGAGAAGCCTGGGTTAGGGATGGAAATGCACCAAGAAAACCCTTTGATTCCCTTGGCCCCAGGTAAGACTCTAAATCAGCCCAGATAAAATCCATTTATGAAAAGTTTAAGCTACATTTCCTGAGATTGGTGGAGCAACAAGATTACTGTTTTCTTTCTCACTGAGCAATAAATACTAACAACGTGTTTATTTAGGTAACAAGCTAAATATTGTGGCTTTCTTTACAGGTGTTTGTACACATAACTTCTATTCCAGATTTTCCCTTCTGTGCCCATGTAGTACTCATCATACACGGTATAGATGCTAACAATCCAGTGAAATAGAGTCTGTGGAGAGTAGTAGGTGTCCCTCATGGGGAAGGACATACCTGGTACTTTTCACTGATTTTTGGAGGGGCTCTAGTCAATCTATATATCAATCAACAAACTTTTACCTATTACATGTGCATTAAAAGTACCTAAAGCGTGCCTCCAAATAGTCCTACTCTATGACTCATTTTGGCATGGAGGTAACAATTGATGCTTGAAGGTTGTGCTAACCAAGTGAGTGTAAGTTCTACCATCCTGTGAAGGCTTTGAGCATGGTCCCTCAATCAGACTGAGTGGTTGTTTTTTTTTCCTAGTACCAATTTAACTAATAAAGGAGAGAGATATCATCAGTAGGCTGGCCATGTGGTGATGAGACATTTTGGGCTATAGCAACACATGAAACAGAAATAAAAAAAATGTCCCTCAGTCCTGTGAGTTCTGCTTCCATCTCCGCAGTGATGGTAACAGAATAGTGAGAAAGGGGGCAGAAGATGCTAAGGATCAGGCAGTTTCCAGAACATCAAAATATTTTAATTTGGCTACTTGTACTTGAAAACTAGGTGGCACAGTAAATAGCGTGCTATGCCTGGCATCAGGAAGACTCATCTTCCTGAGTTCGAATCTGGCCTCAGACACGTTCTAGCTATGTAACACTAGGTAAGTCACTTAACTCTGTTTACCTCAGCTTCCTCATTTGTAAAACGAGCTGGAGAAGGAAATGGAAACCAAGCTGGTATCTTTGCCAAGAAGACCACAAATGGGATCACAAAGAGTCAGACATGACTGAAAAACAACTGAACAGCAACTTAAAAAGTAAGAACCTTATCCAATCACCAAGGAGTGGAAATATTTTTGGAAGAGCTATATCACTTTATTTTTGACATTGGTATTCCTAACAAAAACCAGAAGGAAGTTATAGATAAATAGAAGGATGGCTTGCAGGTAATCTTTGGAAAATCAAATTAAGGATTTGGCAAAGTGAGCTTAATCATACAATCAAAAGCTATCCCCAAAAAAATATATCATGGGACTTTCTGGTCATCTTATAACACAGTGATAATGATAGTTATTGGCAAATAAATAAACCAACATGAAAATCACAATTGCATCTTACTCATCAAAATCAGTTCATGTACACAAACATAGAAGAAATAAACTAAGCAAAACTTGACAAGAACCTCTCAATCAAATCAATATATACAAAGGTGGGAAAAGATGAGGATAGAAAAGAATAGTTCAGGAGACACAAGAGAGGTCAAAGAATTGTAGATTATAGAGAAATCTCACACAACTGCATAATGAGTAATTTCTTTAAAAATAATTAGTAGGTGCCCAGTCATGGCACCAAATAATACCACAAAGAATGAAATTAATTCCATTTTTGACAAATAGGAGAATATTTATTATGGATGTGGGAGTTATTCCTGAATCAGCTGTCCATGCACATTCAGATCATCAACTCATCAGAGCTAAGATCAGAATTTATAATACACAAGAATAAAGACTGTAATGAGAAAAATGATATGGCATATAATTAATAAGCTTTACCCTGAATTATTTAAACAAGCCATTAAAAATCAAAACTGGGAAATGTACAACAAAAGTAACACCACTAATTTAAATAATATCATCCAGAAGTTAAGTCAATTAAAATAATTGCTACAAGGAAACTAAAAGAGCTTAGGACATGCCTTCGTCAGAAAATGTTTGACTTCCTTACAAAATAGAGAGACCTGGCCTCCAAAGGCAATATCAGGTTAGAAGATAAAGTCACTGGTAAAATCTTACAAAGAAGGAGAATGGACAACTGTGAAGAGTATCATCTCGCAATGCAGAGAGAAGCAGTGAAGGGTAAAAACCAGTCTTTAAAAAGCTTAGCAAAGTATATAATTAAGCAAGGTCACCCTAAGGGTTTTCAAGCATGAAAACAGAAAGAAGACTACAGAAAAAGAAGAAAAGTAGAAAAGATTTGAAAAAAATTACAACAAACTGTTTTCTCCATCAAGGACGGTGGAATTACCACATTTGAATCCTAATATAACAGTTTCTGAGGTGCTTAAAGAGGAAGCAGAAATTGCAATAAAGAGATCAAAGGTGAATATATATATATATATATATATGTGTGTGTGTGTGTGTGTGTGTATACACACACACATATGTACCTACATGTATATACATGCATGACTATACACACATGCCTGTATACATATACATGTGTGTATTACCTAATACATGTACATGCATGCATACATACGTGCCTATATAAGCATACACACATATGTGTGTGTATCCCTGGTTTACTCCTCTCATTTAATTTATCTTATTCATGTGCTACTGAACAAAACTGAAGGAAATCTTGAAGCCATGCTGACTGAGTTCACCACAAATTTATGTTATCTAATCTCAGTTGGGCTCTTACTGCAACAAGGAAATCATTCCCCTCCTCCCTAATCAGTTCACAATCCTACTCTCCACAGCTGCTGTTCCTAACCTTTCCATATCTCCTCAAGCTTCTCAGAGGATCTCTATCCATGTCCTCTTAGCTGTGGACTTTGCTCCATACTTCACAGAAAAAATAAAGTATTCACCAAGAGCTCTCCCTTCTTCCTTCCTCCTTATCTCATATCACTCAGCCATCTTTCCCCCACATCATTCTTTCCTTTAATTTTATCTTGAAGAGGAGGAGTTTCTCTTTGCCAAAGTGAACACCTCTAAATGCACCCATGATTATACCTCCTCCTGTTTTCTCCAACAACTTATCCTCACTCACTCTCCCCTCTCCTACATTCCCACTCTCTCTTATCTTGATTCTTGCCCTATTTACCTGCTCATTCCATTCTGGGGGGAAAAAACCCCTTACCACCACCCCTGGAGACCACCAAAAAATCCACTTCATTTTACCCTACCATGCCTACTAGCAATCAATCTTATATCCCTCCCCAAAAAACTCTTTTGAGAAAGCTATCTACACTTAGTGCCTCCACTTCTCTTGTCTCTCCTATACCCTCTACAATCTGGCTTTTGATCTTGTCATTCAACTGAAACTCTTGCTCTCTTAATGACCAAATTCAATAGCCATTTCTTAATGCTCATCATCCTTCCTGATCTCTCTGCATCCTTTGATATTGCTTATTACCTTCTCAGATGAAATACTTTCTCCTCTATTGGTTTGCATATCATTTTCCTTCCTTAGTACTCCTCCTAGAACTATCCTCAATCTTCTTTGCTGCATTATCTATGTCATGCCTACTATCCACGAATGTTACCCAAACCTCTGTCTTGGGCGCTCTTCCTTTCTCTCTCTTATATACTGACTGACTGACTTCAAGATTTCAATAACATCAAATTCGTATCTTTTCAATACAAACATTTTACCAGTGGCAGCAAGATCTAGAACACTACTGTTTCTGAAGGACTAAAGATGAGAAACACACAGAGGGCAATGGAAAGAGACATGGTGGGGTCTAAGCAGGATTAAAGACAGCCAATAAGGAACTCTGAAGAAGATCATGGTAAAAGATGTCAAGGAGTTGTATGATAGAAATAAAAGATGGGTTGGTCATGTGACAAAAGTAGAGGGTATCACATGGAAAGCCAGAGTGTTTCATTGATATCCTCACAATGATGGAAGAAAGCAAGTAAGGTGTCTAGCATGTTGGGTAGATTTGCTGTGGTGAATTTTAGAAAGTTATGAATAAGTGTCACACAGGATGACAAGTATAGATGGGCTAAGATCTGTATCATTAGAAGGACTCCCTAATTGATGAGATTGCAGAATCATTTCAGTATATACCAAGCACTGTGTTAAGCACTGGGGATACAAAGACAAAATAAAAGTGTCCCTGACCTCAGGGACCTTACACTCGATTAGGAGCTCATTCTGAAATGATTGGTTATTACCTGCTAAGAATGTATCTAGCGATTCAGTGAAGATCATGGTGGCAAAGGACTATAATGAAAGTTTTCTGCACCTGTTTTCCTCTTCCCCTCTCAACCATAACCATTTAGCTACATTTACTGACTCCTCACAAGGAGCCTAATGATGGGCCTCATTATTTTCAGATTCATTGCTTGCCTGACAGAGAGACAGAGACAGAGAGACAGAGACAGACAGAGACAGATACAGAGAAAGAGAAACAGAGAGAGAGATGTATGTGTGTGTATTTACACATATATTCTGTGATATAATATATAAAATATATAATATTTAATCTATTATATGTAATATAAATATATTATAAAATATATAACATATAAATAAATTTAATATCTTTAAATTGGAACACAAATAGAGTTTCTTACCTCTCTGTTTACTTAATCCCAGGGAGGCAGCACTCTTCAAGCCTTTGGAAACCTGTTTTTGACACTTAAAGCAACTTAATTTTCATGTATCACAGAAAGAATAGCTAACTGACTGAGCTTTGATCCATCTTTATCCCCTTTCTTTTGGCTTATCAGTCTCCATTCATTTCTACCAATGAGAATTCTGAGCTATTTTGTGCGTATGTGCGCTCTCTCTCTCTCTCTCTCTCTCTCTCTCTCTTCCTCCCTCCCTCCCTCCCTCCATCCATTTTGTTTAATTTGAGGTCAAGAAATACTCTCCACTCCTTGAAAGCAAGGAAGCCCTGGTTATGTGTGTGTGTGTGTGTATGTGTGTGTGTGTGATGGTTGTGAGGTCACAGGAACTTTCCTCAGGAAGAAAAGACTCAGGTGAGGAACACTGTTCTAGGGGAAAGGTAGAAATTCAAACTATTCCATCATCTTCTAGCCCCATCTAGGAAGCTGGCTAGAGCTTCATTGCAATAGCTTTAGCTCTCATCTATTTAATCACAATCTTCCAGACACTTGATTGTTTGCTGAATACACTGAAAGTGGATGGGATGTCTATAACCATGTCAAAAGAATTACTGGGGGCCATCTTTCCACCACAGCACCCTGCCACCTTCAGCTATTGTTGCTTCATCTCCCACTGTGGTATCATTCTCTTTTGATTAGTGAGAGCCTAGTGTTAACAACAACCCTTCACCCTAGCCATCTTCCTGACATCATTCTCCACCCCCTTTCCACCTCTAGCTCTGTGAACAGTAATAGAATCAACATTCTCATTGTTTCTGGAAAGGTCATTTCAATTGACTGCTCAGTGGCTCTATTCACCATCCCTGTGACTTGCCAATTCAAAATACATTTCTCTAGTCATCATTTATGTGTACATATATGTATATATGTTATATATACATGTATATACATAGTCTCTGTTAGAATGGGCTCTATCACTGTTATACCAAATGAGTTTCCTTCACTGTACTATACTGTTTTCTCTGGGTAATAATAAAAAAGTAATAAGTGCTAACATTTTTTTAAAAAAAATATAAGCTCCTTGAGGCCAGGAATTCTTTTTTTGTATTTGTATCCCACTGCTAAGCTCAGTACCTGGTTCATTAGTAATCATTTTATAAACTTTTTTTCACTTATTTATTAATTCTACTCTTTCGTAGCAGGGTTCAGACATCAAGTGAAGATAATTATCAAGTAGGGTTTGAGTGAATTAAATGCTTACTTTCCAGCTTTTACAGGATCTTTATTGTCATAAGAAAGAAGGGTGGAAGCTAGGAAGGGGAAAGTGGGAATCTGTGCTAGAATAAGCCAGGAAATCTCACTGTACTCACAGCATGTCTGCCACTGGGAAAACATTTAATAAATGGTGCAAAATAGGGTGAGATGGAAAAATTTTACTTGTTTAAAAAATACAGAGCACAAAACAGCTCAGAATTCTCATTGGTAGAAATAAATGGAGACTGATGAGCCAAGAGAAAGGGGATAAGGATGGATAAAAGCTCAGTCAATTGGCTATTCTTCCTGACACCTGAAAAGTAAGTTGCCTTAAGTGTCAAAAACAGGTTCCCAGAGGTGTGAAAAGTGCTGCATCCTTGGGAGTAAGGGAAACAGAGGTGGGAAACTCTCCATTTGTGTTCTAATCTTTGACCTGATCCTTTCAATTTACTCAGTGCTCTGTTAAACCAAGGAAGGCTAATGGAGGTTATACTGAAATGACAGCCATGCTGCTCCTTCCAGGGCAGGAGAGAAGGTAAAATTAAAAACAATTGACCAGGGCACTTTCATAAGGCAAATCCCATTGCTATGCTTTAGAATTAATTAAAGAAGGAATGAAGGGACAAAGTTATTAGATATTAGGGTAGCCAAGAGAGATCATTCCCAGGACTGGAAGTCTTTGAAGGGCAATGTAAGGGAAAATCAAAGAAAATCACTGTACTGGGTGGTGATGCCAGAGCACAGAAAGGGAAAGAAACTTTGTTTGGTATCACAGAAACTTCAGTCTTTGGCCAGATGGCAAATGTATAGAACCAGCCAGGAAACACATGGGATTGAAGTGAGGCAAAGGAAGGTGACAGAAATTAGGAAGTCACTGTAAAGAGGGAGCATCCAAATAAGTGTTAAATCTGTAAGTGTATCTCAGTTTCCACAGCTGTGAATGATGCCTCC
Source organism: Trichosurus vulpecula (assembly GCF_011100635.1). Lineage (NCBI taxonomy): Eukaryota > Metazoa > Chordata > Mammalia > Diprotodontia > Phalangeridae > Trichosurus > Trichosurus vulpecula. The sequence continues at coordinate 234,637,513 of NC_050573.1, read as the reverse complement.
CCTCCGGGCTATATAAAGTAGCTGCGGTCAAAGCAATTGGTGTGTTTCAAAGACTTAATTAGGATATCTTTATATAGTAAAAATCTTATATTCCTAGCTAAAGGAACCTCAGAGGTCATCAAACTCCAGCCCTCTCATCTTACAGATGAGGAAACTGAGATGCAGAGAAGTGAAGCTGAGGTATACAAACAGACTCACCGGAAGTATACACACAGTAAATGGCAAAGCCAGGATTTGAAGCCAGTTACCTCGATTTCCCTTTTCACTGTACCATGCTACTTCCCAGCTCAATTCAATTCATCAAGCATTTTAAAACCCCTACCATGTGCCAAGAACCATTCTAGGTATTAGGATTACAAAGACAAAATGAAAGTCTCTGTCATTAACAAAAAGTAGGGAATTATTTTATGGGAAAAAACAAAACATACACATAAAAGTGAATAAAATATATAATATGAATAAACATATTTTAATATAAATAATATTTTAAATTATTAATACAAAAATACATATGTAGGAAGTAATTCCAAGAGGAGGATACAGGTTTAAAATGAAAGGAAGTTAATATTAGAAAGGACATTGCAGAGGGCATGACAAGAGGTGCAGAAAAATTGGGTAGGGACCAGCATGGATGGCTGTGAGGAAGCAGGAAATGAGGGTCTGTGGACCATCAATAAGAATAAACCTCTCACCAAACACCAAAGGAACTCAAAAGCTAGTTTTTAACCTTGAAAAATCAGTTACCTAACAGTCCTGCTATTCAATCATCTAACAACCAAAGGTCCATGTTGGCAAAACCCACAGAACACTTTCCATTGCAGACATTAATACTTTAATGGCTTGGATCCTGTACAATTAAAGGGAACAAATCTAATGGATTGTAGCTTCTTTTAAAAAATTACTCAAGATTTGGGAAATGGCTCCTTCTTAATGATACCCATGCTGTGGGGAGTGATTCTAAGGAATCACCTGAATGCAACTGGAATTCCAATGTGAGAGATGAAGGACAGGGAAAGCCAGATAATTCAAAGGAAATGCACTTTATGTATTGAAGAAAAGAGCTCAACTGGTCAAAAAGTGACAAGTGAAATAGACCAACATGAAGCCTCACTAATCCTTTAGGCATAGTGTATGAACTAGATACCTAATCTGATACAAGAGATAGGTGAACAGAGTAAATCAAACATTTGGCTAATCACAGTAACACAAGCTGCATTCTTGCCCCCAAATAAGTTTCCAAACCCTCAACTAGAAAAGGCAATCATGATAAAGATGCAAAGTAATGCCATCGTTCCTTCCTTTCCAAATAGGCAGCACTGACAGTGAAAGACTAAGACCATTTTCCTCAGACACTTTTCAGCAAAGGAATTAAAACTGTGTGTTAATTTCTCCCTCAAGAAAAACTCAATAGGTTCCCCCAGTAGCCCAGTTGACCCCCATACCAGATGGGCATCATTTGACCGCAATACCAGCTGGGCATCATTGGGTATCATTCTTTCCTAGAGTTTCCTGGACCAATTGTGAGAAAATTAGATCATGCCATGAAACTTCCCATAATACAATAATAGCAACAGAAGTGGCCAGCATGGTAAATCCTTTCAGAAACCTAGCTCATATCTGACCTTTATTCATCTGCTTCCAATAGGTCAGATCTGAAATCATGTGTGGTGCCTGAGGTATAAATCCTAGGGAATGTGAGTGGAAGGACAGGGCAAACACCGGAAGTGATAGTTATCCCTTTTACTTAATAACCATTAATGGGAACACTATGAACATAACATTGCACTTTACATAGCTGGGGGAAGATCCCCTTTTAATATTCTGACATAATTAAGTGGGATTTTACCACTAAGAATGCAGCTGAATTAGTTTTAAATGCCTCATCTTATATAGGAGTATGAGTATGATTTATCTTCCAAAAAAAAGGCCAATAGTGAGGATTTAACAGAAACACAACAAGCTGTTCTATAATGAGATGTAATCCAGGTTGTCTGGGAGAAAGGAAAAAAAATTCAGCAAGTAACATCTGCTACTCACCCTTGCTTAGGAGGCCTATGCTGTTCAACAAACTCAGCACATCTGAGAAAGGTCATTTCAGCTCAAGTGTGATGTGCATAAGATAAACACTGTTCCTTGCTCTGGTATGAATGTTAGGGGATCTGAATTTCTCTGTCCCTTGTTCTGGGTACACGAAGCCAAAGGGAAAAGGGTCCCTATCCCCAAGGAACTCATACTCCATTGAGCATAGAACATGTACCTAGCTTTGACATAAGAATATTGACTCAAGGAATTGGGCATGTTTCACTTGGAAATGAGATGTATATAACACATTATTACTACCTTGAAATATTTTAATGATTACATTTAAAAGTGGAATTAAGTGTATTTTGCTTAACACTACTGGGGAAACAAAAGATTAACAGGCAATAGATGTCAGGAAGGAAACTTCTGCTCAATATAAGGAAAATCTTTCTAACAATTGGATTTGTTTTGAAAAAAGAATAGGTTGATATATAAAGTAGTGAGTTTACAATTCCTTGAAGTTTTCAAGCAGAACAATCACTTTCTGAGACTCTCATAGAAATAATTTTTTCTAACTAGTAAAGAATTAAACAAGATGACCACTAAGATTCCTTCCAGATTATATGTCCTTGGTCAGTTGCCACCTGTCCATTATATAATAAAAGCCAAATCAGGAATTTCTCTAATCCCCCCAAGACCCCAGGTCTTCCTTAGGTCATCACCTCTGCACTAGCTACACTCTCATTCCTGTTCCATCTTGACTCTATACTATTCTTTTCTCTAGACTCACCTGCCTTCATATCCTATAACCCGATATGAGGCTTTTGCTTCTACTAATTTGCTTCTGAATGAAGATGAAGACAAATAATAAAACCATGTTGACTGGATCCACTGCAAATTCATGTTACATAATCTCAACTGGGCCCACATTGTAGCAAGACAATGTTTTACACCTCACTAATAAATTCACTTTTCTGTATCTTTTCATCCCTTCTTAAACCTCCTATAGCTTCTCTACCTCCCTCAAATTCAGTTAAAAACTTTGCTTCATATTTCACACTATTTCCTCCTTCACTCCTTTCCCACATATGAAGAGATGACCCTTCTCCTTGCAAAGACAAACCCCTCAACACACAGAAGTGATTCCATTCCCTCCAGCAAATTGTTCTCCAGCAAATTGTTCTCTCTCCATGACATATTGCTGTCTCAAGTTACTGAATAACTTTTAAGTAATGCTTTAAATCAGTTTTCCTCATCCTGCCTTAAAACATGAGGGAAATTGGTTTAAAGTATAACAACTCCCTTGAGGAAGGGGTTTTTTGTGGGGGTGGGGAGTGTACTTTAGCAATAAGAATAGAATAGAGTGTCAGGTTGAATTCTTCTTTTAGACACTATTGATAGGCCTAACTGCAATGTCTTTCCTAGATACCTTTCCTTCTCAAAATTTCTCATTTATGTGTATGTGTGTATGTGTGTAGAGATCTATGTGTACATACATGTGTATGTATACATCTATATACACATATAAATATATAGCCATAGATAAATCAGTATGGCAGCTAGGTGGTGCAATGCACAGAGCACCAGATCCGGAGTCAGGAAGTCCTGAGTTCAAATGTGGACTCAGACACTTGCTCACTGGGTGACCCTGGGCAAGGTCACTTAACCTTGTTTGACTCAGTTTCTTCACATGTAAAGTGAGCTGGAGAAAGAAAAACCACTCTAGGATCTTTGCCAAGAAACCCCCAAAATGTGGTCAAAGAGAGTCAGACACAATTAAAATGATGGAACAGCAACTACATATCTATATCTTATCTATATCTATACACACATACATATATATAGATACATATGCATAATAATTTGCGGTACAAAAAAATGGAAATAAAGTGATGGCCCATCCCCATTTTCAGATCAACAAGTTGAAACAATGAAGTATCTGCTGTGTATGAGGCAGTGCAGGGGATGGAGATAAACATCACAACTTTAATGGAAACGTAAGAGCAAGAAATCAGAACCAGGGATTTACCCTGGATTATACAATCTACTAAATCTTGGCATTAGGGGTTGAATATGGGTCTCCCTTGACTCCAAGGGAGTTTTTTGTGTTTTGTTTTGGGTTTTTTTTTTACTATATAAACCTTCTTGTGTGGTTGCCATACTTCCACTGAGGTCAGTGAAATACTAGTCTGCCGTCACTACCCTGGGACCAAATTTAGGCAGATCCTGGACTTTGAAAATTGGAAGAGTGAATTTTCCAGTGATTATGTATATTAAGTTAGCCTTTCTATAAGAAAATGAGTTCTCAAACAAACTTGCTAATCATATAATTTGTGCTTTGAAAATAACTTTCTACCACTAATGGTAACAATTCAGGGAACTGTGCTAGGTAAAATATTAGGAATGCTTCTCAGACCCAAACAGATTTGATCTGATATCAAATAAAATAATCTAGGGTGTCATATTTAATAAGTCAAGTAGAGTAGACAAGTACACAAGGCTGGCATTTGATAAGTATTGATAAAGAAATACTAAAAAGTAAATAATTTCCTCTTGCCACCCACTCTCTTGAAACCTTCCCCAATCTTCATGTCTTTAGATTTATAATCCTATTAAATCTTATAACCTTATGATTTGTCCAAGATGAAAGAGTTATGCATGAGTATTTGAAAAGATTTGAAGACTGTAAAATAGAAGAGTTCTAAAATCATCCAGAAAAACTCTTGGCCCATGGTGCACTCTATTTGGCCATCCTTCCAAAAGGGTTGAAAGGTAATTTCTGCCACAAAAATGGCAATCTTAAAATTGGTGATTATTCTTTAATACACTTCTTCAAAAGTTCTATCCTGGGAGACAGAACAGACAAGATGGGAGAAGAAGAAGAAACACCTGGCTTCCTTACCACACTTCTTCCACAAAAATCTAGAAAATGTGCCAGACCAAATCCTCACATGGAAATTTAAAAAAAAAATCAATAAGTAATTTTTTCCAGCCAAAATTGGCACAGGGATACAGGCAGAGAGGTTTGACAAGGAACACTGGAGATGGGGTCTGGCCAGGGGCACACAGCATAATGTCCCATGTACCCCAGGAGATGAAAAGGACCAGATTTTAAAAAACACACACTAGAACCCATAGAAATAAATGGAACTTTTCTTAATATGATTAATAGGATCTATCGAAAATCAAGAAACAGTATTATCTATAATGAGGATACACAAGAGGCCTTAAGATCAGAGATGAAATTAGCATGTTTATTATCACCATTATTATTTAATGTAGTACTGGAAATGCTAACTATAGCAATAAAATAAAATAAATTGAGAGATTAAAAATAGGTAAAAAGGAAACAATATTATTGGTTTTTTGAAGATGAAATGACAGTTCACTTAGAGAACCCTAGAGAGTCAACAAAAAATTGAAACAATGAACAACTTCAGTAAAGTTGCAGAATATAAAATAAACCCACAAAAAATCATCAGTATTTCTATATATTACCAACAAAATCCAGCAGGAAAAAACAGAAAGAGAAATTCCACTTAAAATAAGTATAAAAAGTTTAAACTACTTGGAAGTCTACTTGTTAAGAGATAAGAAATACATGAGCACAAATATAAAACACTTTACACAAATAGAAACATAAATAATTGGAGAATATTAATTGCTTGGGGGAAGGCTAAGCCAATGTAATAAAAATGACAATATTACCTAAATTAATCTACTTGTTTAGTGCCATGCTAATCAAACTGCTAAAGGATTACTTTATAGAGCCAATAATAATAATAACCACAACAAAAGTCATCTGGAGTAGCAAAAGGTCAAAGATATCAAGAGAATTAATAAGAAATGTAGGAAGGAAAGGGGCCTAGCGGTACTAAATCTCAAACTATACTGCAAAACCTTAATAATCAAAAAATTTAGTTCTGGGGAAGAAATAGAGATGTTGTTCAATGGAATAGATTAATTACATAATATACAGAAGCAAATGAGCAAAGTGGTCTAGTGTTTAATAAACCTAACAATTCTAAACAAAATTGTTGAGAAAACTAGAAAGCAGTATAGAAGAAATATGATATAGACCAACATCTCACATAATATACTAAAGTAAGTTCCCCATGGATACATGATATAGACATAAAGGGAAATATCATAAACAAATTAGAGGAACATGGAACAGAATGCCTGTCAGATCTATGGATAGAGGAAGAGTTCATGACCAAAAAAATGATAGAAAGATTCACAGAGGTAAAAGGGACAGTTTTGATTACATAAAATTTAAAAGTTTTTGTACAGGGAGAGAATTTGAGGAAGATGATAGAGTAAGTCAGAAAATTCCAAGCTTTCAAGATTTTCCCCACGAAAAGAGATGAAATAGTACCTCAGGGAGAATATTGAGCAGTAAAAATAAATGAGTAGGAGCAGAACTGGGGTCCTCCTGAGACAATCAGAGAAGATCTGAAGAAAAGTCCCAGGATGAGAGTTGGTGCCTGTGGGCACTTATAGGAGGCTGGAGGTCTTGGTTCCAGTCCCAATTCCAGAGGGGAGAACTGAAGAAGCATCTGAGGCCAAAGGCACCATCCTCCATACCCAGGACTAGAGGTGATTATAAAAACTGAGCTACTACAAATTAAAAAAAAATGCATAGGAGAAGGAGAAAAAATTCAACCATAGAGAGTTACTGTGGGAATAGAGAAGACCAGGGTTAGTCTTTAGAGGAGAATACTGAAGCAAAGAAACCGTCTTCTACCCCAAAGAGACAATGTCAAATGGTCACCCTCAAAAAGAATTCATAGAAGAACTTAAAAAAGACTTCAAAAATCAATTGAGAGAGACTGAGGAAAAACTTAAAAAAAAATCCAAGAAAAACAAGAAGATTATGAAAAGAAAGTCAACCAATCAGAAAAGAAGATCCAGAATTTTAAGGAAGAAAATGACTCTTTAAAACTTAGAATTGGGCAAGGGGAAGCCATCAAAGTAGAAGAGATCAAGAAATAATGAAACAAAAGATAAAGAACAAAAATATAGAAGAGAATGTGAAATATTTCATAAGAAGAACAACTGGTCTGGAGAACAGATAAAGAAGAGAAAACATAAGAATAATCAGACTACCTGAAAGCTATTATTTAAAAAAGAATCTTGATACAATAATATATGAAATAATTAAAGAAAACTGTCCTGAAGCATTAGAACAAGAGGGGAAAGTAGAAACAGAAAAAATCCATTGATCACCACCTAAAAGAGATTCTATGAGGAAAACCCATAGGAATATTACAGTCAAATTCTGAAAATCCCAGCTCAAGGATAAAATATTACAAGCAACAAGGAAAAAAACAATTTAAATATGGTGGTGCCACAATTAGAATCATACAACACCCAGCAGCAGTGACACTAGAAGACTATAGCTCTTGGAACATTATATACTGAAGAGAAAAAGAACTGGGGTTCCAACAAAAATAGAATACCCAGATAATCTTGAAGGGAAGAAAAAATGAACATTTAATGAACTGTCAGACTTCCAAGACTTTGTTTTTAAAAAAAAAAACTGAACTAAATAGAGGATTTGACATACAACAGCCAAGAGAAATATAAGGTACACACCAAAGACTAATTACAAGGGACTCTTTAAGGACATATTGTTTACCTTTTATGTATGTAAAAAGTAAAACATATGTCTAAGATTGTTATTAGTAATTGGGTACTCTGTAAGAAAGATTGAGGTAGCCCTGAGTACGATAGGACTTTAAAAAGTAAAACCATTTAAGAACAGTTAAAAAGTAATTATTTTATACAAATGAGGTGCAAGAGGAAGAACCAACACAGAAGAATTAGATGGAGGAGGAGGGATGTTAGTTCTGGAAACCTACTTTTATTGGGAATGGGCTTAAAAGGGAAGAATACATGTACATCTAGAAGAATATAAAAATCTTCTAAATTCAGAAAGAAATAAAACACTAAGGGGATAGGAAAGGGGAAGTGGATAAGAGAGTGATCTCTAAAGGGGAAGTTAAGGGAATAGGTTAAGAAGGGTATTTAGATTAATGAGAATGGGGGGACAAAGAAGGGATCTTTGGAAGAGAGGCTGAGGGAATAGGTCAAAGGTTGGGTATAGAAGGGTGTTTAGATTTAAGGAAATGGGAGGATAAGGGGGCTAGGTTAAGTAATATAAGGGAAAGGTAGAGGGTAGAAATAAAGTAGAGGCATTAGGAGGGACAGGAAATAAGAGATATGCACAAACATAAAAACAAAAATCAGAAGTAGAATTTGTTAGGCAAAATATGTGTCTGTATGTATATATGTCTGTGTATATAAGCATGTATATCTATATATCTCTATCTATATATAAATGTATCCATGCTTAATTGTAGCCTTCTGGGGATGGAGGAAGAAGAGAGAAAAAAAGAACAAAGTAAAAAGTGCACAGCAAAGAACAAAAGAAAACTAACAAGAAAGCAAAGAAAAGACTAACAGCTCTCAACACAATGGGTAGTATTTATTATCTAGGCTTTCTTGAAATGGAAATTTATTGCTGAATATTTTGAATGGTCTCTTACATTCTGCTGTGCATGTGGCATGCTTCTTTCTTCTTTTCTTATTACGTATTTAAGTTTCAGTGTTTAAGTTCATAATGTATCTTTTTCTTTTCTTGTTGTGTATTTAAGTTTCAGTAATAAAAAATAAAATTAAAATTAAAAAAATTTCCCTCTTCATAGGAAAGCCATTGAAACAAAACAAAAAAAAAAAAGTTTGAGTACAAGCAAAACTAACTCAGCTAAAATTAAGAGAAACAGGAAACTGGATGGGGGAATCTTTTCAGTGGTTTTCTCTGATATACATCCCATTTCTAAAATATAGAGGAAACCGATTCAAATTTAAAGATGGTCAAAAGATATCAATAGAGTTTTCAGAGAAAGAAATCCAAGCTATCAATAGGCATATGAAAAAGTGTTCTAAGTCACTAATAGATAAATGCATATTAAAAAACTCTAAGATACCACCTCATTCCCATCAGATTGGCAAAGCTGACCCCCAAAAGAGGAAAATGACAAATGCTGGAAGGGCTGCAGGAAAAAAATGGGTACATTCATGCTGTTAGCAGAACTGTGAGCAAATCCAGCAATTCTGGAAAATATTTTTTAACTATGCTTGAAAAGCTATTAAACTTTGAGACAACAATCCTCTTCCTAGGTCCATACCCAAGAAAGAGGAAAAGGACCCAGATATTCAAAAAAATATTTATAGCAGCTCTTTCTGTAATGGCAAAGAATTGGAAATCCAAAGGGTGAATATGTTAATTGGACAATGGTTGAATAAAGTATAGTTTTTGAGTGTGATGGAATACCATTGTGCTGTAATAAATTATGCAGGCGATAGTTTCAGAGAAACCTAGGAAGCCTCATATGAACTGATGCACAGTGAAGTGCAGAACCCAGAATATAATTTATACAAAACAACATTGTGAAAACAAACAACTTTGAAAGACTTAAAAACTTTGATCAACACAATCACTAAGCATAATTCCCAAGGACTCATGTTGTCTACTTCCAGATAGAGAGGTGATGGGCTCAGAGTGCAGACTGAAGCTTTTTTTTTTTTTAATATGGCCAAGGTGGGAATTTGCTTTGCTTGATTATGCATATTTGTAATGGGTTTTGTTTTCCTTACTTTCTCAATGGGGGTGGAAATAAGAGAGTGTAGAGCTAAAATATAATTTTAAAAAATTCTATCCTGGGACCAAGTTCTTAGTATGAACACTTTTACCTGGATGACATCAGCCTAAATATTCTCTATAGTGTAAACAGCATATGTCTCATCAGAGCAGCCAGGTACAGATGTCATAGTCATCTTTTTAGCTTCAGAGAGTCTATAGGAATCACAGTTCTGTAACAGTCCAGATTTATGAGACAGTTCGGTTGCCACAGTCGGATAAAACCTATCTATATTCAGAATAAGAAGTTAAAGATTTGGAGTCTGAATTGGATAACTCTTTTCCAATCTGTCTGTCAAATTCTGTAGCAATTCCAAACTTAGTTTGTCTCTTTTTCTCCAAGGTCAGTAATCATTTCGATTAGGCATCTGTTCTGTGAAGAAATCATGCCTACCCCGCCCCACCCCGCCCCATCTCCTTCTTTTGTTCCATTATTTCATATTCTTATCTGGACTCTACCTCTCTCAGCCTGGAATACATCTCATTTATCTTCTTATTCACCCATTAGAATGTGAATTCCTTTAGTGCAGAGACTATCATTTTGTATCCCCAGCACTTAGCATAGTGCCTGGCACATGGTAGACACTTAATAAATGTTTATTGATTGACTGATCTTCATCAGAATGAATACAGACTTTTTCTTCCACAGTTTCCTCCTTCCTCCTCAGATATTTCAGTATTTCCTGAATTTTTTCCTCAAATATTTTTTGGGGCATATCTTCATGGTCAATCCATACCACAGCCCATGCCAGAGTTCTCTCCTCAGTAGTTCCTGAAAGTCTTTTACGTTTCTGCTCAAGATGTCCAGCCCTGCCTGGATCTTCTTATTGTCATGCAGAGCAGCCACTACCATGGACTAGTGCATGGGACTTTGCGTCCTTTGATTTAAAGCAAGTTACACAGAAAATGATCTGGTTACTATCACAAAACAGTTTCTGTGCTTCTCAGTGTATCTCACACATGCTTTCACCTTCAAGGTGCTTGTCAATGTCAGCCTGAAATACTCTTAGCTAAAAGAATTCCTAGCAGGCAAAGAAGTGAAAAGGTGGAGAAGTTTCTCTCTTGCTCCATATATAGGACATATAAACAGGGTGTCCACAGTCAATAGTGATGGACTTAGATACCTCATTCCAGCAGATAAAGCATATGTGTTATCCCTCTTCCTCCTTTTCCTCCTCCTCTTCCTCTCCAACAGCTAAGGGGCTTTCATATACTTTTCTATGAGTGTTCCACAGGAAATAAGGTCAAGATAGCACCTTTGTTTGGAACACACATACCCTAAAAGAACTGAGTTTTTAATGTGCTTTTCCAAAGTATGTCCTCCCTTTCATTATCCCTTCAACCTTGTGGAGAAAAAAAGTGACAGAAAGGAATACTTTGTTGCTCTCTCCCTACCAGAACCTACCCTTACATAAGCTAGGATTATCTTAGTAGCTTACATTCTACTGAGGTAAGCCAACAGGGAGCTGAAAAGCAGGATGAAGCACAAGAGAGAGAGGCCATGGTCAAAACAGTTTGAAGAACCAGGAGTAAAGCCTAGAGAATAATGTAGACATGGCTGCCCTGAGCACTTTCAGAGGAAAGGACTGCAAGAGAGGTGTCCTTCTGATGAGATGCTTGTGCTTGAACCCTAAGTTCTAACAGCCTCTGCTTGGGTGCCTAAACACATCAAGTTATCATAAACACATCTAGTTCTCAAAACATATTCTCTCTTACACATCCCGTTCTCAAAACATATTCTCTCTCAGGCTGTCTCTCTCTAGCTAAAGGGCAGCCTGCCCCAACTTATCTCTGCTTCTTCCTTCGTAAGCAGCTATGTGCAACTATAGACTGATTTCTGGATGCTGATAACTGACTGAACACTGAGTCATAACCGTATTTACTATTTACTCACCTTTCTAACATGTATCTTAGAGATAGTATTTTGTGTAACAAAACACTAGATGAGAAACTATTCCCCTTTAGCCTCGACCACAGTGAACTTAGTGACGTTTCCCAATAAAGACAATGCCCCCAGTAACCCCGCTGTGGGCTATTTCCTAGAGAACTCTTGGTAATATGCCTGTGCAGTAGATACTAAATGTGCATGTTCCTTTAAGAACTAACCACTCCCTGAACACACCTAAACCACTCCCTAGTCCCACCCCCAAACACCTAACTGACATGTCCTCCCACTAAATCCACTATTAGCTTCTATAAAGATTCTCCCTGCACCTCTCTATGGTTACAGGTTCCCTAAGAACTCTTGCCTGCTGAAAAAGCATAATAAATCTTTGCCTCCTTGACTTAAAGAATGCTTGTGTCTGTGAATTCATTCCAGGCGGCTTCTCCCTGGGAAATTTGGTTTGGGATCCCTGCATCCCTGGGTTTCTTCTCCCCCTCAACACTTCCAGTGTAAGAAGGCCAGGGGCAGAGTGAACTTCCAGGGTGAGAAGACTGCTGTGGCATGGTAGAAAAAGTCTGAAAGTCAGGAGCAGAGTCTGTAGAAGAAGACAGATCCTCCAATAATTCTACCATTCTCTGTTTTCATAGACTACCATCCCTGCACTGGCTTCTCTTTTGTTTCTCAAGATCTTGACTCTTTAGTCAAATAATTCAACTTTATATGGCCACTCTTACCCCCTTGTCTCATCACATCTTATCTGTTTACAAACCCAACCTTTTGTTATTCCTACCATCAGCTTTCTCTGTGTTTAAATCACTGGTCCTAAAAACTGCTGAAGGAAGTATAACGGCAAGCAAAGTGGGACATTTTGCGGTTTCTTCTTTGGGAGTACTTCTCAGCCCTAAGGCATTCAAGTGCCTTTGATTGAGCCTTGCCTTTGTTTGAATCAAGAGTATGTGATTGAATCAAGAGTCTTTGATGACCTGCTTAAGTCACAAAAAAGCCTAAGTCACATTACAGGAGCCATGATGACCAGATAAAATGGCTTTCATCCCTCCCTTCCTCACTCAGATAATACTCCCTTCAGAGAAACCCTGAAATAGAAGAACCAGAAGTGGGGCTTCAGTAGCCAAACAGCAGGAGTTCCTGAGCCCCAGGGGGGTGGAGCCAGAAAGCATCAACACCAGTAACCCAGAGGTACCTTCCCACAGCCAGGGGAAGTAGCAGACACCAGGGCAGACAACTGCTGAGACCACCCATGCCATGGCACGGAGGCCATAGCACACAAAACCAGTAACCAGGCCCCCAGTTCCCAGCACAAGAAGCTTGGAACAGAGTCCCTTGGGCCCCAGAAGCAGAGATCCACTCTAAAAGCCAGGAAAAAGATAACCAACATGAAGAAACAATCCAGAAAACCAAGGACTATTGATTCTTTTGATGGAGACAGGGAAGATCAAAATAGGAATTCAGAAGAGGACAGCATTGACACTATACCCACATCCTAAACCTCAAAAGGGAATTTTGAACTGGTCTCAAGCCCAAAAAGCATTCCCGGAAGAGCCCAAGGAGGATTTTAAAAACCAAATTAGAGAGGTAAAAGAAAAAATGGAAAAAAATTCACTGATGAGAACAAATCTTTAAAAAGTAAAATTGGTGAAACGGTTAAGGAGGTCCATAATCTAATTGGAGAGAATGACTCCTTGAAAAGTAAAATTAACGAAATGGAAAAGGAGGGTCAGAACCTAAATGAAGAAAACAATTCATTAAAAATTAGAATTGGGCAAGTCGAAGCTAATGACACTATGAGGCATCAAGAATCAGTCAAACGAAATCTGAAGAATGAAAAAAATAGAAGAAAACATGAAATATCTGATTGGAAAAACAACTGGCCTGGAAAATAGATCCAGGAGAAATAATCTAAGAATCATTGGTCTACCTGAAAGCCATCATGAAATAAGAGCTTAGAAAGCATCTTCCAAGAAATCAACAAGGAAAACTGCCCCGAGGTCCTAGAACCAGAGGGTAAAATAGTCATTGAAAGAATCCTCTGATCACCCCCTGAAAGAGATCCCAAATTGAAAACTCCAAGGAATATAGTAGCCAAATTCCAGAATTATCAGGTCAAGGAGAAAATACTGCAAGGAGCCAGAAAGAAACAATTCAAATAGTCAGGGTCATGCAGGATCTTGTGGTTTCTACATTAAAATCAAGGAGGAATTGGAATATGGTATTCCAAAAGGCAAAGGAGCTTGGACTACAACCAAGAATCAATTACCCAGCAAAACTGAGCAAAATTTCTCAGGCAAGGAGATAGACATTTAATGAAATAAGGGAATTCCTGATCTTCCTGATGAAAAGGCCAGAGTTCGGGGTGGAGCCACGATGGCGGCTGGAAAGCAGGGACTAGCATGAGCTCCCCACCAAGGCCCTCCAAAAACCTATAAAAATGGCTCTGAACCAATTCTAGAACTGCAGAACCCACAAAATACCAGAGGGAAGCAGGACTCCAGCCCAGGACAGCCTGGATGGTCTCTGGGTGAAGTCTATCACACACGGAGCTGGGAGCAGAGGAGAGCCGAGCCCAGCATGGGTGGTGTAGACCAACCAGACCAGGAGCTGGGCAGAGTATGCCCTAGTGCCCTGAATCAGTGAGCTGCAGCAGTTATCAGACTTCTCAACCCACAAACACCAAAGACAACAGAGAAGGTTAGTAGGAAAAGCTGCAGGAGTGGAAGGAGTTAGCTGTTCGGCTACCACCCTGGGGGCAGCAGAGGTGGGGCAGCTATAGAACTACAGCTGCAGTTGCTTCTGGCCCCAGGCCAACCTGGTGGGAGGAATTAAGTAGTGGATCAGAGCAGGAGTGAAGAGCCTGCTGAAGATCTAAATCCAGTCTGGGTTGGGGGTTCTTGGGGAAGGAGGAGTGCTGGTGTGGCAGACCTGTGACATCCCTCCAAGCTTAGAACATAGTTCTCTCAACACTACAAGCAGTCATATCCCACTGAAAAATGCAAGGGTCAAGTTAGTTGGCTGGGAACATGGCCAGGCAGCAAAAACGCAGCCAGATTCAGTCTCAGACTTTGGAATTTTTCTTAGGTGACAAAGAAGACCAAAACATACAGCCAGAGGAAGTCAACAAAGTAAAAGAGTCTACAACAAAAGCCTCCAAGAAAAACATGAACTGGTCTCAGGCCATGGAAGAGCTCAAAAAGGATTTGGAAAAGCAAGTTAGAGAAGTAGAGGAAAAGTTGGGAAGAGAAATGAGAAGCATGCGAGAAAACCATGAAAAACAAGTCAATGACTTGCTAAAGGAGACCCCAAAAAAATACTGAAAAATATACTGAAAAAAACAATACCTTAAAAAATAGACTAACTCAAATGGCAAAAGAAGTCCAAAAAGCCAATGAGGAGAAGAATGCCTTGAAAGGCAGAATTAGCCAAATGGAAAAGGAGGTCCAAAAGACCACTGAAGAAAATACTACCTTAAAAATCAGACTGGAGCAAGTGGAAGCTAGTGACTTTATGAGAAACCAGGATATTATAAAACAGAACCAAAGGAATGAAAAAATGAAGACAATGTGAAATATCTCATTGGAAAAACCAATGACCTGGAAAATAGATGCAGGAGAGATAATTTAAAAATTATTGGACTACCTGAAAGCCATGATCAAAAAAAGAGCCTAGATATCATCTTTCAAGAAATTATCAAGGAGAACTGCCCTGATATTCTAGAGCCACAGGACAAAGTAGAAATTGAAAGAATCCACAGATCACCTCCTCAAATAGATCCCAAAAAGAAACCTCCTAGGAATATTGTCCCCAAATTCCAGAGCTCCCAGATCAAGGAGAAAATACTGCAAGCGGCCAGAAAGAAACAATTTGAGTATTGTGGAAACACAATCAGAATAACCTAAGATCTAGCAGCTTCTACATTAAGAGATCGAAGGGCTTGGAATATGATATTATGGAGGTCAACAGAGCTAGGATTAAAACCAAGAATCACCTACCCAGCAAAACTGAGTATCATGCTCCAAGGCAAAATATGGATTTTCAATAAAATAGAGGACTTTCAAGCTTTCTCAGTGAAAAGACCAGAGCTGAATAGAAAATTTGACTTTCAAACGCAAGAATCAAGAGAAGCATGAAAAGGTAATCAAGAAAACAAACAAGAAAAAGAAATTGCAAAGGACTTACTAAAGTTGAACTGTCTTGTTTACTTGTGAACTTTCTTGTTTACATTCCTACATGGAAAGATGATGTGTATGATTCATGAGACCTCAGTATTAGGGTAGCTGAAGGGAATATGCATATATATATATATATATATATATATATATATATATATACACACATGTATGTGTGAGTGTGTATGTATGTATATATGTATGTGTATGTATATATATATATATATATATATATAGAGAGAGAGAGAGAGAGAGAGAGAGAGAGAGAGAGCGGGCACAGGGTGAGTTGAAGATGAAGGGAAGATATCTAAAAGAAATAAAATAAAATTAACGCATGAGAGAGGAATATATTGAGAGAGGGAGATAGGGAGAGATAGAATGGGGTAAATTATCTCGCATACAAGTGGCAAGAAAAAACAGTTCTGTAGGAAGAGAAGAGAAGTAAGGTGAGGAGGAATGAGTGAATCTTGCTCTCATCAGATTTGACCTGAGGAGGGAATACCATACATACTCAATTGGGTATCTTACCCCACAGGAAAAAAGGAGGAAGAAGATAAAAAAAGAGGGGATGATAGAAGGGAGGGCAGATGGGGGTGGAGGTAATCAAAAACAAACACTTTTGAAAGGGGACAGGGTCAAGGGAGAAAATTCAATAAAGGGGGATAGGTTAGGAAGGAGAAAAATATAGTGAGTCTTTCACAACATGAGTATTGTGGAAAGGTTATACATAATGATATGCATGTGGCCTATGTTGAATTGCTTGACTTCTTAGGGAGGGTGGGTGGGAAGGGAAGAGGGGAGAGAATTTGGAACTCAAAGTTTTAAAAACAGATGTTCAAAAACAAAAAAAAAGTTTTTGCATGCAACTAGAAAATAAGATACACAGGCAATGGGGCATAGAAATTTATCTTGACATACAAGAAAGGAGGGGAAAAGGGGATGGGAGGGGAGTGGGGTGACAGAAGGGAGGGCTGACTGGGGAACAGGGCAACCAGAATATACACCATCTTGGAGTGGGGGGGAGAGTAGAAATGGGGAGAAAATTTGTAATTCAAACTCTTGTGAAAATCAATGCTGAAAACTAAATATATTTAACAAAAAGGCCAGAGTTCAGTGGAAAATTTGATCTTCAAATACAAAACCCAAGAGAGACATAAAAAGGTAAACAGGTGGGAAAAAAACCTTGCTACTGAATAAGGGCAAATTGTTTACATCCTTATACAGGATTATATTGTTTTACATATGTTATATATATATATTTCAATCTTGAGAATGATAAAGCTATTATGACAATTAAAAGGGATATGTGTGTGTGTGTGTGTGTGTATATATATATATATATATATATGGACTGAAGATGCCAGTATAAAAGTAACTGATATGATGATAAAAAACATAATTAAGGGGTGTAAAGGCATTTTCCTGGGAGAAGAGCTAATGAGGTGGTAGAAAAGGATAAATTACATCACATGAGGAGGCACAGAAACATTATAGTAGTGGGAAAGAAGGGAGTTAGAAGAGCAATGTTTGAGCTTTCCTCTCATCAGATTGAGTTCAAGGAGGGAATAATATACTCTGATAAGTATAGAAATTAAACTTGTGCTACAGGCACAAGGAGGGGAAAGGGAAAGAAAAGGGGGGAGTCGGTTAGAAGGGAGGGAAGAAGTAGCAGGGGAAAAAGGGTAAGATAAGGGAGGGGAGTCAATAGGGAGGGAAAACTGAGGAAGGTGGCAGTCAAAAGCAAAACTCTTTTGAGGAGTGGACAGAAGGAGGGAGAAATAAATGCATAAAAAGGCGGGGGGCGGGGAATAGGATGGAGAAAAAGACACAGATAGTAATCATAACTGTGAATATGCATGGGATGAACTCTCCCATAAAATGGAGGCAGATAGCAGAATGGATTAAAAACTATAATCCTACAATAGGTGTTTACAAGAAACACATCTGAAACTGGGGGTACACACAGGGTAAAAGTAAAAGGCTGGAGTAGAATATATTACGCTTCAGGTGAAGTAAAAAAAAAAGGAAGGGTAGCAATCCTAACCTCAGACAAAGCAAAAGCAAAGATAGATCTTATTAAAAGAGAAAAGGAAGGACACTATATCCTGCTAAAAGGCACCATAGACAATGAAGTAATATCATTACTTAACATATAGGCACCAAGTGGTATAGCATACAAATTCTTAGAGGAGAAGTTAAGGAAGTCACAGGAAGAAATAGACAGCAATACTATACTAGTGGGGGACCTCAACCTCTCCCTCTCTGAACTTGATAAATCTAACCTCAAAATAAATAAGAAGTTAGGGAGGTGAATAGAATTGTAGAAAAGGTAGATATGATTGACCTCTGGAGAAACCTGAACAGGGATCAAAAGGAATATACCTTTTTCTCAGCGGTACATGGTACATACTCAAAAACTGACCATGTACTAGAGCATAAAAACCTCACAATCCAGTGCAGAAAGGCAGAAATAGTCGATGCATCCTTTTCAGATCATGATGTACTAAAAATTATTTGTAATAAAGAACCATGGAAAGGTAAACTAAAAATTAATTGGAAACTAAATAATCTAATCCTAAGAATGAGTGGGTCAAAGAACAAATTACAGAAACAATTAATAACTTCATTCAAGAGAATGACAATAATGGGACAACATACCAAAACTTATGGAATGCAGCAAAAGTAGTTCTTAGGGAAAGTTTTATATCTCTAAATGCTTACATGAATAAAACAGAGAAAAAGGAAATAAATGAATTGGGCAGGCAGCTGAAAAAGCTAGAAAAAGAACAAATAGAAAATCCCCAATTGAATATCAAATTAGAAATGCTGAAAACAAAAAGAGAGATTAATAAAATTGAAATCAAGAAAACTATTGAACTAATAAATAAAACAAGGATCAGGTTTTATGAAAAAAACAATAAAATTGATAAACCTTTGGTCAATTTGATAAAAAAAAAAAAGAAAGAAGAAAACCAAATTACCAGTATCAAAAATGAAAAGGGTGAATTCACCTCCAATAAAGAGGAAATTAAAACAATAATTAGGAATTATTTTGCCCAATTGTATGTTCATAAATTTGACAACCTTAGGGAAATGTATGAATATTTACAAAAATATAAATTGCCCAGGTTAAGAGAAGAGGAAGTAAATACCAAAATAATCCCATATCAGAAAAAGAAATTTTTCTGGTGGCAAAGAATTGGAAGTCAAGGAGATGCCCATCAATTGGGGAATGGATAAACAAATTGTGGTATATGGATGTAATGGAATACTATTGTGCTATAAGAAATGAGGAGCAGACTTCACTATAACCTGGAAAGACTTACATGAACTGATGCTGAGTGAGGGGAGCAGAACCAGGAGATCATTATACATGATTACAGACACATGGTACCTGTAAAGGTTAACTTTGATAGACTTGACTCCTCTCATCAATGCAAGGTTCAAAGACAGCTCCAAAAGACTCATGATGAAAAAAGCTATGCACACCCAGAGAAAGAATTATGGAGTCTGAATGCAGATTGAGGCAAACAATTTGCTCTCTTTTTTTTCCTTCTTTGTTGGTTTCGTTTCTTCTTTCTCATGATTCATTCCATTGGTTATAATTCTTCTTTACAACTGGACTATTATGTAAATAAGTTCAATGTGAAGGTATACGTAGAACCTACATTGGATTACATGCTGTCTTAGAAGGGAGGTGGGAGTAGAGGGAAGGAGAGAAAATTTGAAACCCAAAAGTTTGTGGAAGTTGTAAACTAAAAGTAAAAAATAAATTTATAATTTAAAAAAAAGAAAGCCTAAGTCACATGAGTTTGAGTCACATGGTTGTGATGCTCTCTGTGGGCTGACCCTGAAAATGTGTATATATACTCTGAGATTAGCATTTTGCTTTGGGGCTAACTCACTGGAAGAATGTTTGTGTGATTTAGCCAGATAAGACTGTGGGTAGCCATTAAGGAGCCCCCAGCTTTGAAAGCCCAGATGTTGGTGCTTCTCTTTCTCTGGTAACTATGTATGTATTGCTATGGACAGAGTTAGAAACCCTGTCTGATGATTTGTGTTATTTGCTCTGTTTATATAATTTCTGCTTGTAATTTCTGTTTGTGTTTTCTCTGAAGTTCAGAGTCCTGACTTTTTCTCCTGAACTAAGTGAATGATATATCTATTTCTAATTAAAGTAAGATTGTTAACGCCTCAAAGTTGCTTTCCCTTAAAAAAGCAGATCAAAGAACCTGTGCTAGCAGCCCTCCTGTGTGCTGGTGTTATTGGCCTTCCACCTCCACAGCAGTTGCAAGCAGCACTGTTGTTACAGGAAGTCATCCAGCTACGTTGACTAAGTCCACTAAAAGTTTAAGTTATCTAACCTCAACTGGTCCCTAACTACTTTTAGCCTTTGCAGATTGCTTCTCTCCAAAGCAGCTCTTCTAACCCTTTTTTTTCCCCTCAAGTCACTTATACCACCTCTCCCCCTCCTCAACAGAGGACCTCATTTCATACTTTACTGAGGAAATAGAAGTCAAGAATCTTGTGCTTTGTCTCCATAATTTTATACCTCAAAATTTTTCATCATCCCCATTATTTCCTCACTTTTTTTTCTAATCTCTGAGAAGGGCCTCTTACTGCCAAATCTAACCCTCTTGTTTGTATGAGGTAAGATACTTTTATAGGAAGAGAGGAAAGGGAAAGGTAAATTATGGAAAGAAGATACAGTTTGGAACAGTTACTATAGGGAGTATGACAAGTAGTCAGTCTTGGGAGATTCAGAAGTTGTAATGCAAAAATGGAGCCCCAGTTTAGGAGGCAACATGAGGTAGTGGAAAGATTTGCCTCTGAAGAACGAGGGTTCAAATCCGTCCTCTGAGAATTACTTCTTACTAAACCTTGGGCAATTCACTTAGTTGGCCAGGCCCTCAGTTTTATCATCTGTAAAATGAGGAGCATTGGTAAGGGACCTGAAGTATTTCCTACCTCCAAATCCAGAGTGCTATCATTCTATAACAATAAATAATATATAGGTAAGTTCATGAGAGGTACAAAGATGATAACTTTTAGTGGCATTCATAAACACATTAAGTAGGAACAGAAAACACCAAGGTGGGAATGATCCAAGTTCAGTGTCTGGAAATGGAAAAGCAGTGATTGGACAAGGAGCCAAAAGATTGAAGGGCACAGGACTATGTAAAAATGAATAGGGTAATTAAAGGGTCAAGATTTTATAATGAGGCAAGTGAGGCCAGAGCAACAATGATGGACTGCGAAAGACAGGTTATTGTTTGTCTTTCATTCTCAGAGAGGACCATGACATCAGGGAGGTAATGCCATGACATGCAAGTGAATTGGATCTAAGTGAGGGAAGGCTGTGCAAAGTCACCAGCCTGACTTTCTCCTCCAGAACCATCTGGGTCCCGTGGTAAGATATAAATCACAATGACCTGCGATGGCCCTGGATGCAGTGGGAGACCACGGGCTTTTTAAGTCAAGGTCTTTAACAGATATCAATTTGACTGAGGCAATGCTCTTTCAATGATTAAGGCTAAGTAAGAAATGAGGCAGAGAATGGCCTTTTTAACCTCAAAAAAAAAAATCAATCTGGAAGGGGAAGACCCTCAGGGTTTCTTGCCCAAACAGAAACAATTACTATTTACATTCATTCTGAGCCAATCAAGACCCAAACAACGACCAAGTGGGGCTTGGTCTGGGACCTATTGTTGGTCAATCAATAAGAGTCTGAGTGATTTGGGTTTAAGAAGCAAATCTAGTCTGTAAAACCCAAGATATCTTGCAAGGTTCCAGTGATAAAAATTTACATTTCTTTGGGCAGAGAACCCATAGGTAATGGTAGGATATGCTATGAGACAGAGGGAAGGGAAAGAATGAAAAAAAAAGAAGGAAGGAAGGAAGGGAGGAAGGAAGGAAAGAAGCAAGGAAGGAAGGAAAAGCTGTATTCCCCAACTGGCTAGTTGCATTACTCACACAGGTGGTTGTTGTTTGTCCTTTGTTCTTAAAGAGGACCATGATATCATGGAGGTGATGCCTGGAAATGGCCAGTTGGGAAAAGAAAGAAAAAAAGAAGGGAAGAAGGGAAAAAGAAGGAGGGAAGGAAGAATGAGATAGGAAGAAATGGAAGGATAGGAGCTTATGATCTGAAAGAATTTGGGGAGTTTTTGAAAGAAAGTATTCTGAACAACAAATGCTAAAAAGTTATTAATGTTGTTGAAATAAAGGCCATAGCCATTCCTGTACATAGTTTAGGTAGAGTCACACTGCAAATTGGCATGTTTTAGTAGAAAGAGCTTTGTATCTCTGGAATTAGAAGACATAGGTGAGTGAAACGAGTGAAACCTCTCATAAAAAGGACAAACTGAATAAATAAGAATAAGTAAGATAGTAAGGCCTCTCATGAAATCTAAACTTCAGCTTTCTACTTAGGTTTTTTCCGTAAGACAAGTTAGTGACCGTGGAAAGATAAGTTAGTAACCGTAGGATCCCCCGAGAATAAAAATAGGATACAGGATGCTCACATCCTGTGTATCGACCCCAGAATAAGGGACCCTCGGCTCAGAAGAAGAATGGATGAAAAGCCGGAAAGCCAGGTGCAATGTAGATATGCAAGACCAGTTAGGTATAAGAATGATGGGAGACAAAATGTAAGGGTGCTGGGGGATATCTGTCACAGATGTAAGCCTGATGGAAGGCATCCGTTGCAGAAGCAAGGGTGGTGGGAAAGGCTAGTTTGCCACAGATGTGAAGATGAGGTAACCAACAACTGGCTTCTGCTTGTCACAGATAACCAAACCATTTGTTCATTGTCATTGTCACTGAGGTAGATTTATCACTTAAGATGTAAGAATGGTGCATCACCTGCTTGTCAAAAATAACCATACCATTTGTTCCTTGCCATTGTCACTGGGTAGATTTATCACATCAGATTGTACCCTCAAAGCTTGCGTCTTCAAGCTGAGAGGAAGGAGGTTGGGAGGGGGAGTCGCGGTTAGGAACCTATATAAACACCCAAATTTTCTGTGTCTGGTGCACTCCGACACTGAGAGGACCCCTGGGGTGCTCTTGGTGCCTTAAGTTGCCCTTTCCTGTGGAATCATAATAAAATTTCCTTTCTACTTTTCACCTTGAGATGCCTCTGCTTTAATTCTTTAATTCATAAATCTGTGCCACACATAGCGTTCAAATCCCGCTTTTGATGAGTACTCTCCATGTGACCTGGGGCGAGTCCCTTCACAATCCTAGGCCTCCATCACTCAGGAATCCCTCTTCCTTTTATTCCATCTGGATATATAACCTGTACAAATCTTGGTCATGGTTCTAAGTTTCCTGTCACTCTCATAGAGCTCAGCACCTGGCTAAGTATTCCTCCCCAACCTTATTGGCATCGTCCTACTTGGAAATTTGAATATGCATTTTTTTGTACCTTCTCAAACATTCTGTCCTTCCATAAGTTCATGGAGCTAGCACTGGAAGGGAATTTAGAAGCTATCTGGTACAATTCTCAGTGGCACAGTGTATAGAGTGCCAGGCCTGGAGTCAGAAAGATTCATATTCCCAAGTTAAAATCTGGCCTGAGACAATCACTAACTGTATGATCCTAAGCAAGTCACTGAACCTTGTTTGCCTCAGTTTCCTGATATACAAAATGATCTGGAAAAGGAAATGGTAAACCACTCTAGTATCTTTGCCAAGAAAACCCCACCTGGAATCACAAAGAATCAGATACAACTGAAAAGTGACTGAACAATAACAAAAACAATTCTTTAATTTTAGAGATGACGAAACTGGGGCTCAGGGAGATTAAATTATTTGCCAAAGGTTACATAGGTATTAAGTGTGAGTGGCAGAATTTGAACCCAAATCTTCTGATTCCAGAGCCTTAAACCTCAACTCCTTCCTCTTTGAGGAAGAGAAGGGAATAAGCATTTCTACACTGTCTACTATGTGCCAAATGCTTTAAAAATATTACCACATTTGATCCTTACAATAACCCTGCAAAGTAGGTGTTGTTCTATCTCTATTTCCAGGGTCACACAGCTAGTAAGTATCTGAGGTTAAATGTGAACTCAGATCTTCCTGACTCTAGGCCCAGCACTCTCTACACTGTGCCACCTAGCTACATCTTTGGTGATAAAATTGGATCAGCATTATAGAGTCTTTTTTTATCTTCTTTTTTTTTTAGCATTATAGAGTCTTAAATGTATTATTTTTCTTTTCCAGAACTAAGGTTTCAGCTTTACATGTTCTAATGGATACAATTCTAAAAATAGATGAAACTTCCCTCTGCCTCAGGAAAACCAGGCTGGGCCTTTAAAACAAAGCTGAACAAATAAAATTGACGCTAATATCAGAAGCAGTGAAAAGAGCAGGTCTGAAGTTGCAGGGACAGAGTACTGAATGATGCAGGAAGCCCACCTACTGTTACCTGCTGAGATATAATTAACCAGCTTATTTAAAGTGAGGACCTGAGGGTGAGGAGCCACAGTTGTTTCTAGAACTACCCATCATTCTGAAACTTTAGGCTAAAAGATTAGGCAGAAATCAAAGAAAGAATAGGGAAGCATCTCCAGTACAATGAGTCACCATTGCAATAGAAGTCTAGGATGCCTCAGATCTATTTCCTTCATTGTCTGTTTCTTTCTGCTGCAGCATATCTCACCTAAAGGCAGTATCCAAGGAAATGTCTTGGATATGTTCCCCAGCTCATGTCTTATCTGCCTGTAGCCAAGACCAAGCAGCTTAGGAATTCAGGCACATAAACACCAAGGCAGAATTGGCTGATCATAAGATGAATACCTACAGACCCAACCAACTGTTGCCTGGCTGATCCTCCCCAAATGAAGTCATTTTCCTTTCCTTAAGGAGGAGCTTCAAAGGTCATAGCCTCTGATAAAGACTAAATGGGTCACTTGTCAGTGTATTCCTGCTCAGTTATTGAATGAACTAGATGATCACTGAGGTCTCTCAGATTCTATAATTCTATGAATCTAGGACTAACATGAAAGACAAGAGTATAAGTTTCAGAAACAAAATCCAGTAATAAAAATTGCCAGCATGGGTATAGGTATAAGAAACTTTTTCTTTTGGTTGGGTGGAGGGGGGAGGAGGAAGGTAAGGTGGAGTAAAGGGAAGAGTACCAATCAAATAATTCACCATCATATTTTAAAGTTTCTGAACCTGTACTTTCATTGGCTCAGTGAACCCCTAGTAAGAAAACTCCCTCTAAATATGCAGTTCAGCTCAATTCTAGTGCCTTTCCTCTGTTAACTATCTTCTATTTATTCTGTATATAGCTTGTTTTGCATATATTTGTTTTCATGTGGCCTCTCCCATTAGATTGCAAGCACCTTGAAGGCAAAGGCTATCCTTTGACACCTTCTGTTTCCCTGGCACTTAGCACAGTGCCTAGCACATAGTAGGTGCTTAATAAATATTGATTGATTGATTAGAGAAATTCCTGGGACAACAGTAAGTTGGAAAGCAGTCTAACGTGCCCAAGGACCTACCTGTAGCCAATACATGACAGAGGCAAGATATGATCCCAGATCTTCCTGACTCTAACAAGTCCAGCTCTCTATCTGCTATTCCATGCTTCCTCTCAGGTCAATATCCTACAAACAAACTGCCATCCCCAGATCCCTAAACATAACATTTCACCCCAGCCAACACTATGCAGTACCTGAACTCTCCACCCTTGCAGTGCAGTGGATAGAGCCCTGCGTGCCTGTAGTCATGAAAACCTAAGCTCATATCCAGCCTCAGATACTTACTAGCTGTGTCACCCTGGGCAAGTCACTAAATCACTGTTGGCTTCAATTTCCTCAACTATAAAAACGAGGTAATAATAGCACTTACCTCACAGGGTTGTTTTGAAGATCGAATGAGATAATACGGGTAACAAGCACCACCAGCTGCCTCTGGAAACAAGCTGATGAGAACTCTTAAATCTTGTGATTCCTACCTCTCTGGCATGTGCCTCTCTGTGCAAGGGGGTGGAAGGTGGGGCAGTGAATAGGGAGGGGAGGATCAGTGGCTTCAACTAGGCCACACTTGTCAAAAGCTCAGGCATATATTTTGATATGCACATCAATGATGAATTTCTCAAGTCAATAAATAAACATGTATTAAGTACCCTCTGGGCAAAAGTCACTATGAGGGACCATGCATTTCTTTGGGCCTCAGTTTCCTATCTGCAAATAGGAGGGTAGACTTCACAACACTCAATGTCCCATTCTGCTCTATTAGACCCATAAGCTCTATATTGCCCCATTAAGCTCTCATGCAGCTAAAAATGTGAAGTCCCTTGAACCAGTTAATATGTATGTGAGGGAAGTGGGGAGGTAATGACAGAAAAGAATTTACCTTTCTGTGTGCTGGAATTGTTCATTTTGGGGTTGAGGATATGAGTAATGTTATGTGTGAATTTCTTGAAATTAAAGGCTGGCTTTTTTCTTTCTTTGCATCATCAATACTTAGCACAGTGCACATAGTAGGAGCTTAACAAATGCTTACTGAAGCTGTGGTTTGTGGTTGTGATGGAATATTATTGTGCTGTAAGAAATGACAAGCAGGATGATTCTGGAAAAACCTGGAAAGACTTATATGAACTGATGCAAAGTGAAGTGAACAAAACCAGGAGAATGTTGTACACAGTAACAACAATATTGTAAAATGAAGAATTGTGAATGACTTAGGTATTCTCAGCAAGACAATGATTCAAGACAATCCCAAAGGGCTCATGATGAAGCATGTTATCCACCTCCAGAGAAAAAACTGATACTGTCTGAATACAGACTGGAGGATGTTATTTTTCACTTTCTTTCATCCAAGTCTTCTCGTACAAAATGACTAATTTGGAAATGTTTTACACGATTTCACACATATAAACTATATTGGATTGCTTACCATCTCAGGAAAAGGGAAGAGAAGGAGGGAAAGAGGGAGAGTTAGAATTTGGAACTCAAAACTTTTAAAAAATGTTTAAAATTGTTTTAACATGTCATTGGGAGAAAATATTTTTTAAAAGACAAACGCTTATTTGACATGACCTGCATGGATGTCATGGTGCATTTTTCGCCTTGCCTATCCATTTGTCCCTCCCTATCCCCCCACATCCAATCTCCAGTTCCTGCTTCTCTTGATCCTCCTTGTGCTCCACTGACAGATGCCTAAAGTCCTACCAAGAGGGGAAAACTTTTGGGTCCATATTTTGTGCTTAAGCACTAGACTAAATTCACAGAAGCTCATCCCCAAGTTGCCCCCAATCCCCACCCCTGTATCCCCCAGCCTGAGTCCTATAATTAGGAAGTAGATCTGTCTTAGGTAGTAGCCTCAGACAAAAAAAAAAAAAGATTGTCTGCCATGACTTCTATATAGGAGACTGTTACAGAAGTTACAGGCAGGCGGAAGGGCGAGGAGAGAGTGGCAAAAACTTAGCTCGTTTTGAAATTCTCCCAGGCACTCCAATCACCACCGGAACCAACTTCTCTTTTATTCGGGGCTCATCGTTTGGGGAGCCAGGGCTGCAGCCTGGTTTTTCTCTTGGTAATTACAATAAGAAGGAACTGGGAGCAAGGAGGCAGCAGCTGCTGCCAGTAGCCATGATGAGGACACCATTTACTTTCCCAGGCTGGGACTGTGTATGACCAACATTACTAAAACCAAGAAGAGGAGAAAGCATCAAACCTTCTGGGCTGGTATTCTAGGCTGGCCCATTACATTGTGGCTACAGAACGGATTAGCACTGAATGGGGGGAGAGAGACAGAAAGCAAGCCAGACTTGACTTTTTTTTTTTTTTTTTTTTTTTTTTTTTTTTTTTTTTTTTTTTTGCAGAGCAGTATGCCTATTGGGTTTTGCTGTTCCAAGATGGCTTTTCCTGGGTGTGTCTGTGTCTGTCCTGGTCCAAGTGTGTCCCTGTGTTCCCTGGGGTTATGAACGTCCTTTGAAAAGTTTTGAGCGATAAACTGAGAGTTCTATAATGTCTCAGGCATTGAGACCAAGAAAAATGTTGGCAGTGATTAACATATCCCACAAAATCAGCCATAACTGTGTTCTTGAGAGCTTTTTTAAGTCAATTCTCAATTCCCTCCGTTATTCCAGGGTCAAAAATCATGGGAGAGAAGCCAAGAAGCAGTGTAACGAAGAGCAAGACCAGGAGCTTCAGCCCCGAGAGGCGGGGCCAGAGAGGAAGGGACGGTGCCTAGAGAGTACGAAAAAGAGCGTGGGTGGGGCCGGGTGGGGGGGAGGAGCTGTGAGGTGCAACTCCTCTCCGGCGCATGCGCGAATCCCCGGAAGGCCTGTGGCCCGCCTAAGGGGCCTGAGAAGGTTCAGGCACGGAGTGCACGGCGGAGGGCATCCCGGCAGCCCAGCGCCAGAGTCTGGGATAAGACGATCCCGTGGTGGAGACAGCCGAGGAGGCCATGGAGCCCTCTGAGGCGGACATCAATTGGCTGTGCCAGGACAGGTTCTCCAAAATGGTCACGTACCTGACCAGCCAGCTGACAGCTACCAGTGAAGACTGTAAACTTCTGGAAAATATGAACAAACTGACTAGCTTGCAGTATCTGGAAATGAAAGATATTGCAGTAAACATAAGTAGAAACCTAAAGAACTTAAACCAGAAATACGCAGTACTTCAGCCTTATCTGGATCAGATGGCTTTAATTGAGAAGCAAGTAGCAGCTCTTTGAGTGGGCCGCTTACAAGCTAGATGCATATTCAAAGAAACTAGAAGCAAAGTACAAGAAGTTAAAGGCCATGAAAGAATCCTTTGGTACAAAGACTTTAACAGCAAGAATGTTTTATAAGAGCTGAAATAAGTGGGATGGAACTGATCACTATGCTTCAATTCCATAAAGGGAAGCCCTGCCAAGGATCCAAGGAGAGTCCCAGCCCCCACCTCTGGTTGCACGTATAACTCTAGCCATCCCGATGTTTTCCTAAACCTGCACTCCCTGGAACCTCATCTTATCGTGTGCTTCGTTGTATGCCCTGGACCAAGGCTCAGAAATCAAGATCAACCCCATCTATAGCAAACGCAGAGGAGAGGCTCTCATCTCCCTGGCTCCTCCCTTCTTCCCTCTCTCCTAGGGCTCCCCCCTATCCCCTTCATAATCTGTTCTTGAACTTAAATGATAAATGCCGATTTATGACCCTCAAAAAAAATCATGGGAGCATAACATTCTCATCATATAAAAAGGTTATGTCAGTATCTTGGACAAGAAAGTAGCAGGGACAAGTTATGAAGAAAAGACACTCTAAAAAGGTCTCTTTTAGACTCTCATTAATCAGCCTAAGTTTTTAGTTATCATATATTAGATTTATAGTAGAAAGTGACCAACTCACTTTGAGATGACTTGGGAGTTTGAGGGTAGTGCCTTGGCTCATGCGCTGCCCATTTCCCTGTCCATTCAAATCCTAGCCATCTTTGAAGGCTCTGGACAAAACTCTTACCGCTATGCAATCTCTCCTGACTATTCCAATTACACGCTGATGTTTTCTTTTGCTGACCTCCTACAACACAGTGACTGGACTACACACTTTATCGCTTACTCACCATTTTATATTGTGTACTGATTGACTTCTGGGCACTAATCCTGGCTACTAACACCTAGAGGACTGGATCAGGTCTGATCCTTCCACTTTAATTCCCAAAGCACCTAACTTGAGTGCTAGTTATGTAACAGTTGTTCAATAAACAACTATTAAATGGCAAATTGGTTCACTCAACAAAAACTCACTAAGCATTCCTGTGTCCATCACTGTGCTATGTAGTGTGACGAAGGACAAATGGATACAAAGGTAAATTGGACACAATCCCAGTCTCAAAAGTCAAGCCTCAGTTCAGTACAGTGGACTTAGTGACAGCAGATGCAGGTTTAAATCCTGGTTTTGCACAACCTTGGCCAAGTCACTTAACTGTGTTCAAAATGAGGGAATTGGACTTGATGATTGTTAGGGTCTACTAAGCTCCATATTTATGCCCTTAAAATTCAGGAATTCTGATAAAAAAAATTTTCCCTAAAACTTTCCACCTCTGTTTCAATCAATGAGCCTACAATTTGTGAGCAGAACGGTCTGCTTTTTGATGAAATGAATTCCTCCTTACTGAGTGTCTTCAAGAAAAGGCTAGAAGATCCCTAGCTAAGGATGTGACAAAGAAGATTTATGCTTTGAGGTTGGACTAGGGTGTCTCTGAGATCGCCCTAGACTGCCAGAGACTATGGCATTAAAATTGCTTATTTTCTCTTTGTTTTTTCTGCATAAATAATTCATAATCTTTCTCGCATATTTCTTGACATACAAAGCATGAGTATAACATATTTCACTGATCTCTTGCTTTAGCTTTATGTTTTAATTTTGTCTATCAACATCCTGAGTTCCTTTTTAATCCTGGAGCCAAAGTTCCTATCTAATTACAAATATGATATCAGTGGGACCGAACTGAATCTGCTGGTACTCTGGGAGTCCTTCAGCAATGCCACAATGCTATAAATGGACCATCCAAGCCACAGAATTCTGTCACATATTTGAGCATCACTCTTGGTCTCTCCAGTAAATTGAGGATAATGGGGCTGATAGTAGCATCTGAGAAATTGCATGTGTATGAATCCTTTGAGGGATTGTCCTATAAATTGTGGTCTATTATCTATAACCACTTTTTTTTTTGGGAATCTTCCATGAACAAAACAGATTTCTTCAACTACCGAACAATACTACAGCTTGGATAGAGATTGCATTCTTTCCAGAGAGCACATCTTGAACAGCTGCATTGCTGAAGACAGATTGGTATCTATATTCTGCTCATTCTTCCCTCTCAAAAAGATGTTGTCATTTCACATTGCAAATCCCACACATTTGCATAAAGGCCAAGTTTCAATTGAGCAGGTCTATCCCACCTTTCAGATGCAAGGCCTCTTCAGTGAGAACTAGTTTAACAGTGTACCAGAGCTGCCAAATCAGGAGCTTTCCCTTAAAGAAGTCATATCAGGAATTGATCTTCAAGGAGTTCAACTTACACTTGAAGTTAAAATAAAAGGCAGTTCAGTGTAATGCAAATAATTAGAACAACTCATAATCCCGCAACACTGTAAGATTTACAAAGATCACATCAGTACTTGTTCTCATTTTATAGATTAGGTAAATTGAGATTTAGAAAGGATGTGACATTATCATCATCAAAACTTTAATTTATATAGTTCTTTAAGGTTTTCAAGAACACGTAGGTGGTGCAAAGGTTAGAGTGTCAGACTTGGCATCAGGAAGACTAAGTTCAAATCCAGCCTCAGACACTTACTAGCTGTGTGACCCTGGGCAAGTCACTAAACCCTGTTTGTTTGTTTCCTTATCTGTAAAATGATGTGGAAAAGGAAAAGACAAACCACTCCCGGGTCTTTGCCAAGAAAACCCCAAATGGTCTCACAAAGAGTCGGACATGACTGAACAGCAAGGTTTCCAAAGCACTTTATAAACATCATCTCATTTTATCACACTGGGAGGTAGCCATTTGCCCATCATCACTCAGATAATGTAAAGAGCACTAGATGCTGGACTCAGAAGACATGGGCCTAAGTCACACCTGATATTTGCGAGCTATAATTTAGGGGTTTTGGTTCTGCTTCTGGTTCTGCCTCTGGTTTGTTTTGGCACCAACCATTTTACCCAATGTACTAAAGTACCATGTGCCTTATCATTATGCAGAGCCTTCCTGAAGATGAAGCCCAAGAAGAACTTTGTTCTAGAAGATTCTTCCTCACTGGCAAGTGTGAGGCCCAGCAATGGACTGACTGTATGTTCTCCAAGAACCACCTTAGCTAAGTTCAGAGGCTCCTTACCAGAGAATTGACCACAAGGTAACAAACTTTTTGGCCGTAGCAACTGATTAAACCATCTACTGATGGATTAAGGGACATCCCAAGAGCTGGGATGTAGTCAGTGTTTGATAAATTCTTCTTGTTTGATTGATTGCAATATGCTTTAGTGGAGGAAATTCTAACACCAATCACACCAATAGACTCATTGACCTTTGAAACGTTAAAGCATTATTATTATTAGGGCAGGCAACATTTCTCAAACTGTTTTCTGAAGATACCTGGGGAAAATCCAATGTGGATAGGATTTTGATGACAAAATTTGGTTGCTAGTGATCCTTTACTTCATATAAAATATTGAATATAAAACTGTTTTATCCAAAGTACTTATTGTATACAACAATTTTCTATAGGTAAATAGATTACATTTCTTCTAGTCTACTCCAAAATTTGTCCTACCCTGTTTCATCCTAGGAGTATTCTCAAATCTCTCAGATCCACTGTTATTAGTCCCATCAATATGTTTCAAGTTTAAAAGTGTTCTGTGGCCAAATTACTTTGGGAAATGTTGTCTTGAAGGAAATTTCAATCAAGCCAAGGTAGTTTGATGCATTGCCCTGGTCGACTCCGGAGATATTTCTGTCAAATGAAGCAATTCAAACCATCAAGAATAAAATAACCTTCCCTGTATAGTTCTGAGTACAATGACCAATTCATCTACTTTAGTTCCCTCTTCTCTCTCTATCTCTCTGTCTGTCTCTGTCTCTCATTCTGTCTCTCTCTGAATCTTAGAAGGCAACACAAAATGAGATATTGGAGTGTTGGCTGTGAAGTCAGAGGACCTGGGTTCCGTTATCCTGTTGACTACTATCTGTGTGACTTTATACAACTAACTGAACATTCCTTTCCTCTTCTATAAAATGAATGGTTGGACTGGATTACCTATAAGGCTCCTTCGTGTTCTTAACTTTATGATCCCATAATATACTTGAATATCTAGTAGAGAGAAGTTAATCAGGACATACCTGATCAATTGATTTCACTCTGCTCAATTGGTAAAATCACAGAAGTAGGTGTTAAGGTTTTAAAGAAAGTACAAACAGGAGACAACAAAGATGTCAGAGTTGGAGGAAGCAGTAAAATCACAGCCTCCTCAAAACTGCTCCAACAGAGAATTCAGAAGATTGCCAGATCAAGTAGTAATCAAGAAATCTAAGGAGAAATGACAGGGGGTCATTTTTTTTCCAGACCAAGATCACAAATTCAGCTGACATACAAGTGATCAGGGCAGGAACTATAGGAAAGGGTTATTGCACTGACCCCATGGCAGGATCACTGATTCAACTGCCGGATAGGCACAGACCAGAGGTAGGCCATCAGCTCTAATACTCTGACCCCAAAGCAAGATTTCATTAAAGATAATGACAACAGTGAACAACGTAACAAAAATGGTAGGAAGCAGCTAAAACAACCTTTAGTGAGGAAATGTCTATCTCTAAACACTTTTGTCAGTGAAAAAGAGAGAAAAATCGAACACAAAGGGTGTCACAGTCTCTAACATGATAAAAATATGACTTATGGCAACATAAGTTTACTATGTATGTTAATTTCAATTAATGCATACTATCTATTGATCTATCTATCATCATCATTATTATCTATCTATATACATATATGCATATATATGTGTGTGTATATACATATATGTATATGTGTGTATATATACATATATTTATGTGTGTATATACATATATACATATGTACACATATGTGTATATACATATATACACATATATGTGTGTATACATATATACATATATACATGTATGTATGTATGTATGTATATGTATATGTATATATAGAAGCTGAGGCAGCCAGGTCCCTAGCGATCCAATTTGTGAGTGTAAATTTGGGGAAGACAGAAGAGGCTACAAATATATTACCATTTTGTTGTGGTTATTTTAAAATCAGTTATGTTTTAGACATGTCTTTTTGAGGAGATCCTGAAATATACTATAATGCTTTTAAGGGAATTGTATGGCTAATCTTCTTAAATGAGAATAAATGGGGAAGCCATGGCTACTGAAGGCAAGCTATATTCTCCAAGTCCAGTCTAAGACCAACCAAAATCACTCCTTCATAAATCCTTACCAGGTTCCTCAAATTAAGAGAGTCTGTGCAGGATTTTCTCTCCACTTCTTCATTTACTTTCATATTAGGAAACAGAGGCTAAATGAGCACTTACATGATTAGATTTGTGAGGTTTTGGACAAATTACAGAGCCAGAAAAAAAGACAGCAAATGTCTTCTAACTCTCCACCTATTGCTTCATTCCTAAATAATAGAAATTGGCATCACAGATTCTTCTGGCATACTTGTTGTCTTCCATGCTTGAAGAAGTCCAAAATGATATCACTATATTGGGGTCAAGGTACAGTATATCCAACTGTAGCTGATCAGAACAATATGAGCTAAGAATGCTCTACCACATGACAGGGACACATAGTCCATATGAACATTTGGAGTGGAGATATCTCTAAATTTGCATATCTTGCTTTTGAGCTACTGTAATTCTGCTTTGTTCATAGAGCACAGTGCTTTCTTTGATGCGGACATACCATGCTGAGTGGTCCTGTGCCAGTGTCTCCTAGGTCTCACAATCAATCCAAGGTTCTTCAGAGAGACCTTGAGAGTATGCTTGTATCACTTCTTCTGACTTCTGTGTGAGCCCTTGCCTTGTGTAGGTTCTCCATAAAATAGTCTTTTAGGCAAATGCATGTTTAGTATTTGAATAACGTGATCAGCCCATCAGAGTTGTACTCTCTGCAGTAGAGTTTGAATGCTTGGTAGTTCAGCTTGAGAAAGTATCTCAGTGTATGGTACTTTATCTTTTTTATTAATTTATTTATTTTTAGTTTTCAACATTTGTTTCCACAAGATTTTGAGTACCAAATTTTCTCCCCATCTCTCCCCTCTCCCCACCCCAAGATGGCATGCATTCTGATTACCCCTTCCCCCAATCTGTCCTCATTTCTATCACCACCCCCATCCCTTTCTCCCCTGCTTTCTTGTAGGGCAAGATAGACTTCTATACTCCATTACCTGTATATCTTATTTCCCAGTTGCATGTAAAACAATTTTTAACATTTGTTTTTAAAATTTTGAGTTCCAAATTCTCTCCCTTCTTGCCTCCCCATCCACCCTCATTGAGAAGACAAGCAATTCAATATAGGTTATACATGTGTAGTTATGTAAAACACTTCCGTAATAGTCATGTTGGGAAAGACTAACTATATTTCCCTCCATCCTATCCTGGCCCCCATTTATTCTATTTTCTCCTCTTACTCTATTCCTTTTCAAAAGTGTTTGCTTCTGACTACCCCCTCCCCCAATCTGCCCTCCCTTCTATCACCCCCCACCCTTATCCCCTTCCCTACTATGTTCCTGTAGGGTAAGATATGCAATTGAGTGTGTATGTTATTCTCTCCTTAAGCCAAATCCAATGAGAGTAAGGTTCACTCATTCCCTCTTACCTCCCCCCTCTTCCCCTCTGCTGTAAAAGCTTTTTCTTGACTCTTTTATGTGAGATAATTTATTCCATTCTATCGCTCCCTTTCTCCTTCTCCCAATATATTCCTCTCTCATACCTTAATTTTATTTTTAAAATATCATCCCTTTATATTCAACTCACCCTGTGCCCTCTGTATATATACGTGTGTGTGTGTGTGTGTGTATGTGTGTTCCATCCAACTACCCTAATACTGAGAAAGGTCTCATGAGTTACAGATGTCATCTTTCCATGTAGGAATGTAAACAGTTCAACTTTAATAAGTCCCTTATTTTTTCCCCATTTACCTTTTCATGCTTCTCTTGATTCTTGTATTTGAAAATCAAATTTTCTATTCGGCTCTGGTCTTTTCATCAAAAATGCTTGAAAGTCCTCTATTTCATTGAATATGCATTTTCCCCCTGAAGGATTATACTCAGTGTTGCTGGATTCTTGGTTTTAATCCTAGCTCCTTTGACCTCCAGAATATCTTATTCCAAGCCTTTGTTCCTTAATGTAAAAGCTACTAAATCTTGTGTTATCCTATTTGTGTTTCCACAATACTCAAATTGTTTCTTTCTGTTTCCTTGCAATATTTTCTTCTTGACCTGGGAACTCTAGAATTTGGCTACAATATTCCTAGGAGTTTTCCTTTTGGGATCTCTTTCAGGAAGTGAGCAGTGTATTCTTTCAATTTCTATTTTACCCTCTGGTTCTAGAATATCAGGACAGTTTTCCTTGATAATTTCTTGAAAAATGATGTCTAGGCTCTTTTTTTATTGTGACTTTCAGGTAGTCCAGTAATTTTAAAATTATCTCTCCTAGATCTATTTTCCAGGTCAGTGATTTTTACAGTGAGATATTTCATAATGTCTTCTATTTTTTCATTCTTTTTGTTCTGTTTTATAATTTCTTGATTTCTCATAAAGTTTTTACCTTCCTTTTGCCCTATTCTAATTTTTAAGGAATTGTTTTCTTCTGTGAGCTTTTGAACCTCCTTTTCCATTTGGCCAATTCTGCTTTTTAAGGTATTCTCTTCTCTTCGTTGACATTTTGGACCTCTTTTGCCATTTGGATTAGTCTTTTTCATTTGTTTTTTGTTTTTGGAGGGAGGAAGGCAGGACAATTGGAGTTAAATGATTTGTCCAAGGTCACACAGCTAGTAAGTGTGTCAAGTGTCTGAGGCTGGATTTGCACCCAGCTCCTCCTGACTCCAGGGTTGGTGCTCTACTCACTGCGCCACCTAGCTGCCCCTAGTCTATGTTTTAAGGTGTTGTTTTCTTCAGTATTTCTTTGGGTCTCCTTTAGCAAACTGTTAACTCATTTTTCATGATTTTTTTGTATCACTCTCTTTTCTCTTCCCAATTTTTCCTCTGCTTCTCTTACTTGATTTTCAAAATCCTTTTTGAGCTCTTCCATGGCCTGTGACCAATTCATATTTTTCTCAGAGGCTTTTCATGTAGGAACTTTGATTTTGTTGTCTTCTTCTGGCTGTATGTTTTGATCTTCTTTGTCACCAAAGTAAGATTCTGTAGTCTGAGTTTTTTTCCTCTGTTTTCTCATTTTCCCAGCCAAATACTTGACTTTCTAACTCTTTGTTAAGATAGGACTTTTGCTCTCAGTTTATAGGATGTCCTGTCCCAAACTTCAGGGCTTTTTTGCAGCTGTTTTCAGAAATATTTCTAGGGACCTGTAAATTTTCAGTTCTTCCAAGGTAGTATGCTCAAAGGAGAAGCATTTACTCTTTTCCTGGTCTGTACTCTGGTCTGCGAGTGACCACAAGCACTCTTTTCTGCCTTGGAAATATGAGGAGAATTCCTCTCCATCACAGCTACAAGCTCTGCCACACCAGCATTCCTCCTCACCCTGGGACTGCAACCCAGGTCCAAGCAGGGCAAAGCAAGAGAATCTTGCTTCAGTGCCAGGAAAATGATCCCTGCAATTCCCACTCTGATCAGCTGTCTGATCCCCCCACCCTCTCTGGTAGGGAGCTCCAGAAGCAGCCACTGCTGCTGCTGCCACTGCTACCACCACCACCACTTCTGCTGCCCCAGGGCTGGGACCAGACCACGCTCCTCTCTTACCCAGGCCCAACAGACTTTTCCCACTGACCTTCTACATTGTTTTTGGCATTTGTAGGTTGAGAAGGCTAGAAACCACCACAGCTGCCAGTGATTCAGTCCCCTGAGGCCTGCTCCAGCCCCATCTGTGCAAGTGTAGCCCACACTGGGCTGTGCTCCAGTGCAAAAGACCAGTGCAATAGACCTTTCCTGTCAACCTTCCAGGTAGTCTTTTGCTAGAAATTTGTTTCACTCTGTCATTTTGTGGGTTCTGCAGCCCTAGCATTTGTTTAGAATCATTTTTACAGGTAGTTGGAGGGGTTTGGGGGAGAACTCAAGTAAGTCCTTGCTTTTACTCCACCATCTTGGCTCTGCCCCATGGTACTGTATCTTGTCAGGTGATCTTCAGAATCTTCCAAAGACAATTCAGATGGACATGATTCATTTTCCTGGCATGGTGTTGGTATACTGTCCAGGTTTCACAGTCATAAAACAATGAGGTCAGCACAACAGCTCTGTAGACCTTCAGTTTGGTAGGCAGCCTCATGCCTTTTCTCTCCTACTCTTTTCTTTGGAGCCTCCCAAATAATAAGCTAGCTCCGCTAATGCATATATCAACCTCATCATCTATGTATACATCCCTGTAAAGTATACTGCCAAGGTAAATGAACTTATCCACAGCATTCAAAATTTCTCCTTTTGTTATAACTGATGGTTCTATGTATGGATGGCGTGGTGCTGTCTGGTGGAGAACCTCTGTTTTCGTGGTGGTAATTGTCAGACCAAAATTAGCATAGATGGCAGAGAATTGATCCATATTCAGTTGTTCCATCTCAGCCTCAGAGGCTACATTGAGTGCACAGTCATCTACAAACAGTCACACAACAACTCTCCCTCCACTTTAGTCTTGGCTTGTAGCCTTTTTAAGTTATTTACCATTGATACAGCAGCTGACTGATGCTGTTTTTATCCTCCTTGAAGGTGTCTGACAATATGGCTGAAAACATCATGCCAAAAAGCATAGGAGCAAGCAGACAACCCTGCTTCACTCCACTGATGACTGGAAAAGCTCAAGAACATCATACATTATCCAGAATCTTTGCAAGCATTCCATCATGAAACTGATTAACAATACTGATGAACTTCTCCAGACAACCAAATTTTGTGATGATCTTTACAAGCCCTCACAACTGAAAGTTATCAAAGGCCTTGGATCTACAAATATTATATACAAACCCTTGTTCTGCTCCTGGCATTTCTCCTGGAGTTGTTGGGCAACACACACCATATTGACCATTTATTAGTGCTTTCTGCAGCCACACTGGCTCTTGGGTAGATGACTATCTTCCAAGTGAAGGATCGGCCTATTAAGGAGGACTCTCGCAAGAATCTTTCCAGGAATGAGTAGGAAAAAAACACTCTTCCTACCCCCTCCCCATGATTGTCACATTGTCCTTTATAGAGCTAGACAACAGAGGCATTTTTAAATTCCTGGGGGATGACCTCCTCTTGCCATGTAACCTGGAAATTTTCAGTCAGCTTTAGTAGGAGTAATGGACCCCTTGCCTTTTAAATCTCAGCTTGAATAGAATCAGCACCAGTTGCTTTGCCACATGAGAGGGGTTTAATGGCATTGAAAGCCTCTTCATAAGTTGGAAGTTTGGCTAGAGAGACTTCAACCTAAGATATACAATCAATGGCTTTGCCATTGGTTAATGACAGAGAACAGTGTAGAAGTGTTTGGCCCATCTCTCCAGGATCATGTCTTTATCACTCACTAATCAATGTAGTTCCACCAGCACTGAGTAGTTGAGAGGCACCATATGTCTTTGGCCCATTTATAGCCTTCAGGGCATCATAAAAGCACTTTGGGTTGTTACTATCAGTGTGAAACTGAATTTCATCTGCCTTCGTACTGAGTCAAGAATCCTGCATCTCTCTAAGCATCACTTGCACTTTACTTTTGATGGAGCTAAATGCTGCCTTCTTAGAGATGGATGAACTATCTTGCTGTTAAACTTTGTGAAGTTCTTGTTTTTCATTTAGTATCTTCTGAATTTCCCCATGATTTTTGTCAAACAAATCTTGGTGTTTGCCAGTTATGGCCCACATGAGCAAATGAAGTACACCAAATCTCTGAAAACTGCCCACTCCTCTTCTGCTCCACTGTTGTCAACCATGGATTGGATCAGCTTTCTCTCCAAGTTAGTAATAAACTTTATGCTCAGAGAAGCTTCTAATCTGTTGACATTAAGTCTTCTGATAGTCATCTTGTCTTGGGGCCACCACTTTTGTTGAAAGCAAAATAACCCCATCTCAGAAAAAGAAATTGAGCAAGCCATCAATGAACTCCCTAGGAAAAAGTCTCCAGGGCCAGATGGTTTTACATGTGAATTCTATCAAACATTTAAAGAACAATTAATTCCTGTACTTTGTAGACTATTTGGGAAAATAGGTGAAGACGGAGTCCTACCAAATTCTTTTTATGACACAAATATGGTACTAATACACAAACCAGGTAGAGTCAAAACAGAGAAAGAAAATTATAGACCAATTTCCCTAATGAATATTGATGCAAAAATTTTAAATAAAGTGTTAGCAAAAAGATTGCAGCAACTTATCCCGAGAGTAATACATTATGACCAGGTAGGATTTATTCCAGGAATGCAAGGCTGGTTCAATATTAGGAAAACTATTAGCATAATTGACCATATCAACAACAAAACTAGCAGAAACCATATGATCATCTCAATAGATGCAGAAAAAGCCTTTGACAAAATACAACACGCATTCCTATTAAAAACACTAGAAAGCATAGGAATAAATGGAGCCTTCCTTAACATTATAAATACCATCCACCGAAAACCATCAACAAGCATTATTTGTAATGGGGATAAGCTAGATGCATTCCCAATAAGATCAGGGGTGAAACAAGGATGTCCATTATCACCCCTACTGTTCAATTTGGTACTAGAAACATTAACTGTAGCAATAAGAGAAGAAAAAGAAATTGAAGGAATTAGAATAGGCAAAGAAGAAACTAAATTATCACTTTGCAGATGATATGATGATTTACTTAGAGAATCCTAGAGAATCAAGTAAAAATCTACTTGAAATAATAAACAACTTTAGCAAAGTTGCAGGATATAAAATAAACCCACATAAATCCTCAGCATTCCTACACATTACTAACAAAGCCCAACAGCAAGAGATAGAAAGAGAAATTCCATTCAAAGTTACTGTAGACACTATAAAATATTTGGGAGTCTTATCTGCCAAGACAAAGCCAGGGACTATATGAACATAATTATGAAACACTTTTCACGTGAATAAAGTCAGATCTAAATAAATGGAAAAATATCAGTTGCTCATGGTTAGGCCAAGCTAATATAATAAAAATGACAATTTTACCTAAATTAATCTATTCAGTGCCACACCAATTGAACTACCAAAAAATTATTTTACAGAGCTGGATATAATAATAACAAAATTCATCTGGAAGAACAAGAGGTCTAGAATATCTAGGATATTAATGAAAAGAAATAGTAGAGAAGGTGGCCTAGCCATGCCAGATATTAAACTGTACTATAGAGCAGCAGTCATCAAAACTACCTGGTACTGGCTAAGAAACAGAGTTGTGGATCCGTGGAATAGGATAGGTACACAAGATGGAGAAGTCAACAACTATAGAAATCTACTCTTTGATAAACCCAAAGAGGCCAGCTTCTGGGCTAAGAACTCACTATTTCACAAAAACTGCAGGGAATATTGGAAAATGGTAGGGCAGAAAGTGGGCATAGACCAATATCTTACACCATATACCAAAATAAAGTCAAAATGGGTTAATGATTTGAGAATAAAGGCTGATACTATAAGCAATTTGGGAGAGCAAGGAATAGTTTACCTATCATATTTATGGAAAAGCAAAGAATTCATGACCCAACAAGAGATAGCATTACAAAATGC
This sequence comes from Trichosurus vulpecula, assembly GCF_011100635.1. Lineage (NCBI taxonomy): Eukaryota > Metazoa > Chordata > Mammalia > Diprotodontia > Phalangeridae > Trichosurus > Trichosurus vulpecula. The sequence continues at coordinate 234,596,334 of NC_050573.1, read as the reverse complement.
GAAATGGATGATTTTGACTATGTTAAATTGAAATGTTTTTGTACAAGAAAAGCCAATGTAACAAAGATTAGGAGGGAAGCAGAAAATTGGGAGAAAATCTTTACAACCAGTGTCTCCGATAAAGGCATCATGTCTAAAATATACAGGGAACTGAGACAAATTTATTGGAATACAAGTCATTCCCCAATTGAGAAATGGTCAAAGGATATGAACAGGCAGTTTTCAGAGGAAGAAATTAAAGCTAACTATAGGCATATGAAAAAATGCTCGAAATCACTACTGATTAGAGAAATGCACATCCAAACAACTCTTAGGTACCACATCTCTCCTGTCAGATTGGCTAAAATGACAAAACAGGAAAATGATAAATGCTGGAAAGGATGTGGGGAAATTGGAATATTGTTGCATTGCTGGTGGTGTTGTGAACTGATCCAGCCATTCTGGAGAGCAATTTGGAACTATGCCCAAAGGACTATAAAAATGTTCATCCCCTTTGACCCAGAAATACCACTTCTAGGGTTGTATCCCAAAGAGATCACACAAGTGGGAAAAGGACCCATATGTACAAAAATATTTATAGCAGCTCTTTTTGTGGTAGCTAAGAATTGGAAATCAGAGGGATCCCCATCAATTGGGGAATGGCTGAACAAGCTATGGTATATGAAGGTAATGGAATACTATTGTGCTATAAGAAATGGGGATGATACAGCCTTCATAACAACCTGGAAAATCTACACAACATAATACTGAGTGAGCGGAGCAGTGCCAGGAGAACATTACACACAACCACAGATATATGGCTTCTGTGAGGACTAACCCTGACAGACTTTGCTCTTCTCGGCAACACAAGGTGCTCCAAAAGACTCACAATGGAGAATGGTATCTACATCCAGAGAAAGAACTATGTAGTCTAAATGCAGATGGAGGCACACTTTATGCTTGCCTTCCCCCCCCCCTTTTTTTTCTCTCTTTTGTTTTTGTTTTTGTTTTTTTTTGGTTCTCTTTCTTCTTTCTCGTGATTCGTTCCATTGGTCATAATTCTTCTCTACAACTTGACTAGTGTGTAAATTAATTCAATGCAAAGTTTACATGGAAGATATATGGGATTCCATGCCATCTTGGGGAGGGAGGGGGGGAGGGAAGGAAGAAAATCTGGAACTCAAAATTATGTAGGACCAAGTGTTGTAAACTAAAAATAAAAATAAAAAATGTCAAACAAAAAAAAAAGAAAATATGATTGGTCCAGCACTCTGCACTACTTTATTACTCTCACATCCTGTCTGTCTCTTCTCCCTACAATGGCATAGTCTATTAAATGTCAATGTTTGCTGTGAGGGTACATGTGTTTAGGTAAATGGAGCACAATGTTGGTAATGAGGTCATGAGATATACAAGCATTCAGTAGTGACTACTGCTGTTGCTGTTTCTAGCTCCATTCATCCCAAGGACTTCCTGCCATGTCTGGTAGTCTGTGCCTACTCTGGCATCAAAGTCACCCATAATTACAAGATAGCCTTCTTTTGGCACATTTATGATGAGAGACTCCAGGTCTCCAGAAAATTTTTCTTTAACTTCATGAGAGTTTATCATGATGGGAACATATACACTGATGATGGTGGCATGGTGTTTTCCTGCAAGTGGCATTTGCATTGTCATGAGCTTGTTGTTCACTCTTTTTGGTAGGCATGCAAGCTTGTTGAGTAGATTACTTTTGATTGTGAAACCTACACCAGCTTCATGGAATTCTGTAAGGGCAACCACATTGGCATACCCAGGATGGCTGCTAGTGAAGGTTCTTAGATCTGTTTTACTAAGGAAAGCAACTTAAAAGGGGTCAATCATCTTCTTTCATTACATAAAATACAAACACAGGAAATATAGAGAAGAGAAAATAAAGACAAACAGACAGGGCTCTACTGCCTGAATCAAAGCTTTACATCTACCACTAAATCAAGAGAGCCTTTACCTCCGAGGAGTCTGAACATACCGCCACTCAGTCTCAACCAGGCAATCACAACATCTTTCTCATAAGCGAGCCCCCAAAGCAAAAGCTCACCTTATATAATATATACTTTCAGCTAATAGGCTCAGTGCCTAATTAGAAATTAACAAAAGGTGTGTAAGCCTTCCTACAAGCAAGCAAGCTTCCCTTAATGGGCTCCACAAGAGGCCTATTGATGGGTGGGGAAGATCTTATTCCCTATTAACCTTGCACATTCCCATGAACTGCATACTGTAGCCACTCCAGAAAAACATATATCTAGTTCTGACTTTGCTAAACTGGCCTTCATGTGCCAGCCTTTTTTCACTCAGGGCTTCTATTTGGATGTGATACCTGCTGAGTTCTTTCATGATAAGAGCTGTTTATCTTTCAGGACTACTGAATTTCTTGTTGTCCATAAGCATACCCACATTCTATGTACCAATGGTGAATGAAATCAACTTCTCAAGTTTTTGTATATTTGTGTGTGTGTATGTATGTGTATGTGTGTTTCAGCTCCAGGGTAGGATCCTTACCAACCAGTGTAAGCAGGCCAGGATTAGATTGGGTGAAACAGACAGTTTTTAGGGCACCTTTTCTAGCCCCTTCCTCACACTGGAAGGTGAGCAGTGCAGTCCTTAAGAAGGCTGCTCAGATACCCAGGGTGCTGCTGAATCTCACTACTCCTTCAGTCCAGTGAGAAAATGACCTTAAAGCCTCTGCCACTAGTGTGCAGCGTTTTTACTATAGCTCCCAATGTGTCTACACCTGCTCCTTTGTCACTTGCCTGTCAAAACAAGACTTTGAGGTAGGTAAAAATGGTAAAATGGTATAGGTCTAATCTTTTGACTTGTGTACAAACTGTATTTAAGTGAAGCAGAGTTGTTCAAAGTTGGCCTCACTCTTTCTTCCAGAGTCACTGGAGTCCAGGAACAAGACAAAACTCAAGACAACTGGCAATGGCTCAGGATGTAGTGGATGACCTTAGCATCTTTGATATCTAACTAAGTTCTAAGTGTTCCACAGCACCTGCTTCTACTGCCTTCATGGTCCGTTAGAACAAATTATTCACACCCACCCATTCCACTGGGGCCATCTTCACGTGCGTGGGGTAGACATCCACCAACCTCACCAATGGGTTTGAGGCCTGTCAATTACTCTCAATATAGTTTAGCCCACGTGCCAAAACAGTTTACCAAGGTGTGGCTGCTGCCACATCTTCTTGGAACCACATGTGAGAGTTGGGTGGCAGGTAGACACCAAAAATGGAAAGATTCTTCTAACTATTGTTCAAAAACATTCATAGATAACTGATTTCTGCCATTTGAAGGTTCATCTCTGTAATGGCAATTAAGTTGGGACTTTCTTACTGTTTTAAAATGATTAATTAAGTGTCTTTGAGTCTTACTAGGTGCTAAGCCCCAGGCCCAAACCCCAATTAGGTGCTAAACCTATGTGGGTGTGAATTGGTAACCAAGGTGGGGCCCCAGATGGGGCTAACTAAGGGAGGTCTAATTAGATCTTTGCTCCTAAGTTTTCCCCAAACTCCTAATTACTAGGTGCTAAGCCTATGTGGGTGTGAAGCTCCCAGGGTCCTAAGGGTCTAGTCTAAGTCTAGTGGCTAACTCCAGAGCCAATCATAGGAGCCTAAGTTCTGGTCACTCAGATGACATTTGATGACATATAAAACTGTATTTAAAAAAAGGAAGACAGAGCCATTTGCTCAGGGCTCTCACTCTTGGTGGTATGCTGATGCAGAGACTCTGGGCAGCTGTAGCTAAGAGCTCTCCAGCTCGTAACCCAGATGTTGGGACTTTGTTAAACTCTGATAACTATGTATTGGCATTTAAATCAGACAAAGTCTGTCTGTCGATGTTTGTAATTTGTTTGTATTTTGCCCGAAGTTCAGGGTACTGGGTTTTTCCCCCAAACTAAGTGAATGGTATTTGTATGCTTGTTAACCCCTTAACGTTGCTTTAGTAAAGCAGATCAAAAGAACCTGGGCTTTTGCAGCGTGCTGGTAGCGTGCTTGTTGTTGGGCTTTCACCCCCACAACAGCTGCTAGCCGGATTGTTGAAACAATCTCTAGGGCCACCTCTTAGCCACACTTTCCTGATCCCATAGATTACTAATGTTCATTCCCTTGTGAATTTTAATTGTATTTTTTCCATTTACATACTGCATCCATTTTGCCAAATGGAAGCAAGAATTCTTTTGTTTCTGATTTTGTGGGCCCCATGCCTTGTATTATGACTTATACAAAATAAGTGCTTTATAAATGTTTGTTTTGTTGAGTTGAAAATATATTAATCCTTGGTCTACGTAGGCTATGAAAACTCTCCTGCATTTTGATGAATTACTTTAATATTTTCATTCTATTGTCTGTACACCCTCTACATATCTGTCTATATTTGTATTATTAAATTCCTAAATGGAACCATGTAATTCTCTGTATAAACCCTAACACAATTAGGTACTTAATAAATGAGTGCTCTGTGACGAGTCAAAATGACCAGGGTCCCTTTATTTAATATAAACCATTAAACAGTCATTTTTTTCTCTCTCTATCTATCCTAATTTATCATAGGGTTGAACTGCCTCTGCCAGCTAATCAATCAACAATTATTAATTAAGTTCTTTCTGTCTAGTGGACACCACACTAGGCCCTGGGGACACAAAGGAAAAAGTGAGGCAGTCCTTAAACTCAATGATCTTACAATCTACTGAAAACAATATGTGTGAACAAAGAAATAAAAATGGAATCGATAACAAAATAAATATACAGTATTTTGAGAATTGGGGGACAATTAACTACTAGGAGAATCATGAAATCATCACCTCTTGAAGGAAGCAACTCTTGAAGGAGGCAACTCTTGAAGGAGGCAACTCTTGACTTGAGCTTTGGAGGGAGCCAGTGGTTCCAAAAGGTAACTAGAAGAACACTGGAAGCATGGGGACCAGGGGAGGGAAATGAAGATGGATTTAAGTCCAGGGTGCATGAGGAGTAATGTGGGATCAGCCTGGACTCCAGGATCCTAGAACACTGAGCAAAATCTAACCAAAAAACTCAACCTCTCAGTAGGGCTTCCAGAAAGTGGTGATAGATAGCGTGTTGTTGCTATGTGACAGTGGTAATAATGGAACCAAAGATGCCATATAGTGGGAGTTTAGCAGGAAAAAAATGTTATAAAACAGGAAATAAGTGGTGTGGGTGCTTTGGATACATATTCCTTGGGGAATGATCAGGTGGTTCTTACTATTCTTACTATTCCCAAGTTCCCATGTTGTCATGTTCCCCTAACCACCCAGAACAGACAGAAGCAATGGGAAAACAGTTAGGGATAGCCTCTCTGCCAACTCCCAGAAAAAGTTGCTTTAGCCTAGGGAAAGTCGTGAGTGTTAATGGCTACTAAGATCTATCTGTTCTAGATTCAACCATTATGTAGAGCAATTTGGAACTATACTATATATACTATATATATCCTATAAAACGATGCATACCCTTTGACCTAGCAATATCACTAATAGGCCTGTATCTCAAAAGTGATTTTTTTAAAAGTGTATAAAAACACTTATTGCATCTCTTTTCTGTTGGCAAAGAATTGGAAATTGAAGGGATGCCCATCAATTGGCGAATGGCTGAACAAATTGTTGTATATGATTGTGATGGAATACTATTGTGCTATAAGAAATGATAAACTAGACACTCTCAGAAAAACCTGAGAAGATTTGCAAATACTGATACAAAATGAAATGAGTAGAACCAGGAGAAAACTGTTCACAGTGACAGCAAATGTGAATGATATAGCTATTCTCAGTAATACAGTGATCTAAGACAACTCAGAAGGCATTATGATAAAAAATGCTATCCCTCCCCAGAGAAAGAAAACTGATTCAGTCTGAATACAGATTGAAGCATACTTTTTTTTCCTTTATTTTCTTAGGTTTTAAATTTTGGTCTGTATTTTCTTTTACATGACTAATATGGAAATAAATTTTGCATGACTACACATGTATAACCTATATCAAATTGCTTGCCTTCTCAATGAGAGGGATGGGGAGGGAGGGAGAAAATTCGGAACTCAGTTTTAAAAATGAATATTGAAAATTGTTTTTAACATGAAATTGGGGAAGAATAAAATACTAAATAAAATATGGGTAGGGGGAGATGTATCTGTTCCAACAGTCTGCTAAACAACTGAAACAAAAACAAACTTCAGCCTTGGAGAGTATATTATAAAGGAGGAATAGTGCTTTAAAAAATGTAATAGCCAACATTTTGGGTCTGGGCTAGGTGAATAGAGGAGGGTCAAAAAAGTCAGAGCACATCACTTCAATTATAGATTGAAAATACTAATTGTAATACTTCTCTTTTACTACTTTCTTTCTCTTCATAAAGACCAATATGGGAGGCAAAAGAGGTGGGGAAGTATAAAAGGAATTGATGGGAGAAAATGAAAACACAGAAATTAAAAACAGAATTAAAACCTAGAGATAATTGCAAAGGTGTAACTAGGAAACAGTGACCAGGGATTTGTTCTAGGTGGAGATACTTAGATGATCCCAAAGACCCTGTTCTAAAACAAACTTCCACCTCTAATGATCACAAAATAGGTCAATTACTCTTTTCAGGATCCCCATGACAAGGCCACTCCTCTATTTTTACTCCTCTCTTTTTACTATTAGGAGACACCCTGTTTTCCCAGCAAGCAAGTTGTGCCTTGAGGTTGGCATAACAACAATCCTTTGTGCTCACCCTCTGGATGAACTCAGCTACAGTGAAATCCCCAAGTGGTTTCACACCAGCACCAGGTGGTCTCTGAGTTTGGACAAGTACCTGCAGTGCCCATGTTCTGGTCATGAAGCCCTGCTATGAATCAAACTTGTCTCATTGCTGCTATTACCCTTCATTGTCAGGGCTTCAACTCACTGCATAGCCACTAGTATATGTATTGAGATTTGCCCACACTATAGTGGATCATCTCAGTATGAGGAGGTCCTGACACACACATCTAGTTTCCTCCAACAGAATAAAGAATGCTTTTTGCTTATAACCACTGTTAGCTCTTTGTTTTTATTTTATTTTATTTTTCAGAATTATCTAAGGTTGTAATAATCTGTTTGAGCTCATTGGTAGTTTCAGAATTAACAGAAGTTGCATAATCTCTACTAACACTCTCCTGCTCAGCCTCGCCCTCTGAAGCATTAATCTCATCTAGTGTCATTCTTAGAGGCCACAATCCAAATTCCAACCCCATCCTAAATATTCCTAGCTGTCCTTCAGAAGCTTAGATAACTCATAGCAACCCAGATCGTGGTTCCTCCTGACAATTAGCAAGAATCCAAGTAAGATGATGCCCTTCTCAGTCCCACCATCCTTGTAGATGTTTCCCAGATCTATAAATCCAGTCTTCATTTGTCTCCTGAACTACAGCCGTGCATCACTGACTACATGCCTCTTGGACCTCTCCAATTGGATAGCCTATCAGCAACTCAAATGCAATATGTCCAAAACAGAATTCATTGTTTTCTGCCTAACCCTTCCACTTTTGAACTTCCCTATTACTGTAGAAGCTACCATGATCCTCCTAGTCACTCAGGCTCAAACCTTGGGGTCATCCTAGATTCTTCCTTCTCATTCACTCCACATATCCAAGCTACTCTGAAATTTTATAATTGCTACTTTCACATCTCTAATATATATTACCTTCTCTCCATTAAGTCATAGCATGAATGAGGTCTTCATCATAGCTCACCTAAACTGTCATAATAGTCTTCTAACTAGTCTCTGTTTCAAGTCTATACCCACCTCAAATTGTTCTCCATTTGGCTCTTAAGGTTATTTTTTGAAAGCCTAAGTCTGACCCTATCAACATAATCATCTTGCCCCTTGGACTTAGCTTTGTTTCCGTGTCTTTCCTTTTCCCACATATTTGCCTGGGAGATACGGGGGGAGAAAGATTAAGAATTAAAAAACTGAAAGAAGCTAAGCCCCCAATTCCTTGACAGCTGGAAGAGTAAACCATGAGTAATATACTAGATGCAGTTTAACCACCAAATTTAAACAGGGGAGCCTAAGATATGTTTGACACCTAAGCTATGTAGGGTTTTCTGATGGAGAAACAAGCCTCAATAACCAGAACATACTGTTCAAAAATTATAATTAAGTTCGAAGGCACTAGATAGCTCCTACTGACTTTGCTCTTGGTGCCTGGAGCAAGGACTGCCCTGGAGAGGAAAACATCTTCTAGCCAAAGTATTTGATAAAGATAAAGACTTTCATTTGTGGGGAGGAAAAAAAAACTGTTAAGGTTTTTCTGGCCTAGGAAGCTTTTGGTTACATGCTTTTCCTTAATGTAGTAACTGGGTAAATGTGATATATTTGCTTTTTTTCTAGTAGAGTTTTCTCAAAGAAAGCCCTAGGACTTTAAAATAAATAAAACATGGAAAAGCCCATTGGTCCTTTTTACGAGTAATGATAGCATCCTAGGCAAGGCCTCTAACTGAAGCCAGTAGAGAGAAGCCCCATGAAAATACACCCAGTGGAGGCTGGCCAGGCAACAAGCAGCAGCAACTATGGAACTCAACAGAACAGTCCTGTGCAGCAGCCCCTAAAGGCTATCACAGAGCAATTCTCAAAGGAGAGAATACATCAGGTAGTGGTTGTGCATGTGGTAGTGATACCTACTTGTCCAGAGGACATTAAGCACTATGCGAGAGGAGTAAGTGAGCATGCCCAGTGGGACCAGTGTGATGATATCTCTAGAAGACATCAGTGGCCTTACAGTATCAGAGGCATGAGTTGCCCCTCCACATGTGTGGTCCAGCCATGTGTTGCCCCGTGCCCACTATGTATATGCATGTGTCCCCATGTGAGCAGCTTCAATATGTATAGCATCTCTTCCCACTGCAAGCATGTGTATTTCAAAGAAAGTATTTCCCAAATGATCCAAGACAATTCTGAAGGACTTACAATGAAAAACGCTATTCATCCCCAGAAAAAGAACTGATAGAGTCTCAATACAGATTGAAGCATCCTTTTTTAAACTTTATTTTTCTTACGGTTTTTTTGGTTTATGTTTTCTTTTACAATATGACTAATATAGAAGTACGTTTTGCATGACTACATACTAATCTATTTCAAATTGCCTTCTCCATGAGGACTCAAAATTTAAAAAAATGAATATTAAAAATTGTTTTTACATGTAGTTGGAGAAAAATAAAATACTAAATAAAGGAGAATATTAAATAGGAAAGAAAGTATTTCCTCAGATTTATGGAGAAAATGCTTTGTTGCTCCAGTTTTAGCTAGGTCATTTCATTAAATGCATATATCCCAATCACAAATAATCTTTGTAAAGTGCTTATTACAGTACCTGGAACATAGTAGGTGCTAAATAAATGCTTATTCCCTCCCTTTCTCTCTCCTTTCAGCCAAAAGTGGCCCACAACACTCCCAAGTACTGCTAGAACCAGATTAAAATGCAACTGAGAGATGTTCCAAAATAAAAATACAATCAAATATAGATAACATTATATTTTAAAATTAAGTCAATATGACACTAAGTACAGATGAATGATCAACATTTCTATTTGAATTCAATACCATTGCTCTGAGTAACTAGTAAAAGAAAACATATCAGTGGTGCTCACAAGCTGTTTTGAGTTGATTTGGAAAGAGTGTACCTGGGGTACACTTGCATAAAGGACTCATATACAAGTTTAGGTGCTACAAAGGTAAAATATTGGAGAAGAAAGGAGTCACTTTTGAACTCCAGAGGACAGACAACTACATAAAAGTCAATTTCCTGGATTGGAAAATAGTTATTAGGCTACATAGACTGAATATATCTTAGACTAGCTAACCTTTATCTAAGTGGAAAGCCAGTCTTATCTGTGCCTAGCTCTAGAGAATGTGCTCTGAGATATAGTATCTGACTCAGGAAGCAAACCACATGCAATAGCCAGAGGTAAAACAAGGGGAGGTTTTCTATACTTTTGTATAAGCAACCGTTTCACGCTTCTATATATAATTTTATTTCATTATCTGTTTTCCTTTCATTTCTTTTTTTTTGGAGGGGGAAGGCAGGGCAATTGGGGTTAAATGATTTGCCCAAGCTAGTAAGTGTGTCAAGTGTCTGAGGTCATATTTGAACTCAGGTCTTCCTGACTTCAGGGCCGGTGCTGTACTCGCTGCACTACCTAGCTGCCCCTCCTTTATTTTTTAGCAAAGCCTCTAAACCTGGGCATTTCTTAGTTGAATTTCAGGAGGAAGGATTGGCCATATCCTGCCCAAGATTCAGGAAGCATATTTAAATTCCCTCACTAGCAGACCAGTAGCAATGGAAGAGAAATAAATAAGAAACATTTAGATGAAAGGACTTTAAACTTTAACATCAAAGACAAGGTAATTTATAATCCCATTTCCCCTGCTTAAAGTTGACATCCCTAACTGAAGAGTCACCTTTAGGATTTCTCTGGTTTTCTCTTCGTCCTTCCCCACAACCATATTCCACTTCACCACAATCCTTTGGTCTGCCAGAATGTCTGATGATATTTCTGTAACATTCATTCTGGGGTTTTTGAATGCTTTTTAAAAGTTTTTTGTTTTTATGTCACACAGTCTTTGGGCCTATTTCAACCTCCACTCTTGCCCTTCAAACCACAGAATTGAATCTCCCTCATAAACAAAAGAATGCTTAAGTGAAAACAAACACAGTGAATACTTCTGACATTGTATACAAAATTATGCCAAGAGGAAGAAAATTAGTTTCATTATCTGTTCCCCAAGTCTCAAATTGCTTTTTTTTTAAATTAATCAGAATCGTATGTCCTTCTAGTCATCTTTTCTGTTTACATTATTGTAGTCATTGCGTATCTTGTTCTTCCAGTTCTATCTATTCCATTCTCCATCAATTCATACAGATCTCCCCACTTAACATTCATTTTAACCCCTCTCCTTATTTCCTCTAGTGTCAGGGGGTCCTCTTTAAGATGCAACACAAATATATCTATTATTAGGATGTAATTTTCTTTTCCAACTAGAGACCTTTCAATTACACAGGTCTCTCATTTCTGATGGCATTCTATCCACACTTACCTAGATCTCAGAAGGTCAGTGCTATAGTAATAAATGAACAAATACATTTAATACCCAAATTCTAGCTAAAAATAACCAAATAGGGCAGCAATTATTTTAAGGATTGAAGCATGCAGGTTGTTTTAAGCACACCCACCTTAGTTTGCCTCAAACAGGGGCAGTACAATATGGCTTAAGAAATAGGTGGCTCCTTTATTCCCAGATAGCACCGAAATGAATATTTGGTCTATCACATCAAAATGAATCCTCTGAATGGATGGAAGAAGAGACAGATAAGACAGTTGCTGCAGGCTCAGAACTGGAGAAGTCTTGGCTGGTTAATTTTTAATCTAGTCGTCAGTTATGTAGAATATATTTATATCCTTGTTCCAAGTAACATCCCGGGACTGCAAAGAAAGTTGTACCTTTTATGAGTTATTTCTCTTTCCTTTCTGTATGCTCAATGTCAGCAAAGAGACCAATTCAATATGAGTTACAAGTATTGTGGGGCAATTCATCTCAGCTTTGCCAGCCTTTATCAACCAATGAAGAAAAGAGACAATTGAATTCAAATCAACAATCTATGATTTTTATGTCAGCTTAATGAATTCTAATCATAATGATTTGGTAACCAGTAATGAAACTAACTGCTTATTTCATAATTACTAATCTTTGATTAGATTCAAGCCTTCCCTGGCCCCATCAACACTATGACTTCATGGCCTGCTACCAGAACTAAAAAGCTTCATAGGTATATTCAGGTAAGCTAGTCAATGCTGAAAACCAGAGATTGTTGGACCAGAAGGTCCAAAAGAACAGGCCAAAGTGGCTAACTAGAGACATCCAAGAGAACAAGAAGTGGTGAAAACAAGGGAAAGGCACTAGAGCAACTCAATGAGCCTTCACACTGGGGTCAAGACTGACACTTTCAAAGAGGTGGAAAAAGTATAAAACAAAGGGGAAGGGGTCAGGAGGAGGAACAGCAGGCTATAACCAGCAGAGATATAAACAAAATGCCCAAGTTCAGGTCCAGCAGGGAGCAGTGCCCAGAAGGGAACAGGCCTAGAGATAAGCCCACAAGAAGATACTGGGAGCCATACAGTACTGGAGGTATGAAATGATGTCCTTGTGTTCTCACATGTTCCCTACATGTATGCCTCCTGCACAAGTTATCTGGGCAGGTCTACTTTTCCTGCTATTTTATGTTTTGGAATTTGGGTCCCAAGTTTATGGGAGAAAAATATTATATCACTACTTTCCTCACGATGCTATTTAATTAAATGTTACTTTGAATTCTTTGTGTTCTATGGCTGACTAGTAGATACGTGTTACTAGGAGCTTATGAGCTCTGGACTCTGAGTTCTGAGTTAGAGTTCTGGACTCTGAGAGTGGAGCCATCTCCAGTCATCCTGATCTATATCTTGCCACTGGACCCAGATGGCTCCAGAGGAGATAGTGAGGCTGGTGAGCTTGCACAGCCCTCCCTCACTTAAATACAATTCACTTGTAAGGCATGGTATTATCTTCCTGATATCATGGTCTTCTTTGAGAAGGAAAGACAAACAACAATAACTCCCAGGGTAGCTTGACTCTGGGATAGTTTTTCTGGGAGACAATAGTTATATATGTTGGGGGTGGGAAGGGGTGCAGTCCTAGCACTGTAGCTGATAGTAAGACTAGGCAGCCAAAATTTTAACTGAGATTAACACTGCCTAAAGTGATATTTTAACCTTTTATCTGGTCAAAAAGTGAAGGAGGGTTTCTATCACTAATAATCATTAAGTAATACCTCTAGTATGCTAATGATAGCTAATATTTATATACAACTTTAAAGTTTGTAAAGTACTTTATATATATTATTCAATTTGACCCTGAAGACAACCCTGTGGTGTAGGTCTGATTGCCTTCTCGGTTGGTCAATCAATTAACATTTATTAAGTACGTATTATGTTTCAGGCTCTTTTTTATTCATTGTAATCCCAGAGACTGGAACAATCCCCTCTTGCAAGGGATTGAATGGGAAAGACAACATCAACAAATGTTATGCCAAATAAGAAGAGGATAAAAAGAAAGCAATTAAATTTTAAACTAATTTAAATGATAATGATCATAATATCAACTATATTCATTAATAATTGTGATAATAATTAAATACTTAATTTTAAAATAAAAAACAATAATTAAATGCAAGGTTGTTGGGAGGGAGAGCACTACCATTTGGGGAGATCATGGAAGCATTCATGTAGGAAGGGGTCCTTGAACCAAATCTTAAAGGAATTCATGAGGAATCTGTGCATTCCAGGCACAGGGGAAGACCAGTGCAGAGACTCAATGACAGAAGGAGTGTTATAGAGATGTCAATTTAACTAGATCCCAAAGTGTGAGAAAGGGAGTGGTGTTTAATCAGTCTGTAAAGGCAGGGTTGGAATCAGGCTGTAAAGTGCTTTAAAAATATAATTATATTTATATTATAAAGTATATTTATATTTATATTAAATATAATCTTTACTGTTTAGGTTTTAGTAATTTCTACTTACTCTTGAATGCAATAGAGAGCCATTGAAAGTGGTTGAGCAGGAGAGTGACATAGATATGTGCTTAAAGAAGATCATTCAGCTATAGTCTATAGGACAGATTGGGTTGGTGAGACACTGGAGGCAAAGAGACTAATAAGGAAGCTGTTGAAATTATGCTGGTGAGTGGTGATTTGTGGACAGAACTAAATTGGTAGGATTTTCTGTAGAGAGAAGGGGTCAGACACAAGAGCTGTTATGGAAGTAGGGACAGCAAGATTTGGTAACTGATTGGATCACCATATAGTATGAGAGAGAGTAGAGGTCAAGGGAACCCAGGAGACTAAACAGAAGGTGGAGCTTTGACAGAAATAGTGATGGGAGAAAGACAATAAGTTCACTTTTGGGCATGTTGAATTTGAGATGTCTCCAGGACACCTAGTCTGAAATTTCCAGGGGGCAATTAGTAGTGACACAGTCTTTAAACTCAGAGGAATAATGGGACTGGTTATGTAGATCTATAAGTATCTGCATAGGGATGTATTAGAGTAATTAAGGTGGGACTTTTTCCACTGTTTTCTCATTTAGAGAAAGTCCCGCCTTTGTTTCTTTAATTAAATCAGGAGTCTTTGATGACCTGTTTACCTCAAGGGAAAGCCTAGTTTACATGGGTTTGAATGGCATGTTTATGATGCCAGAAGCTTTTAGTTCATGTGGATTTGAGTCGCATGTTGTGACGCCCTTTTACCCTGAACAGGGTATATAAACTCAGAGGTTGGAGTCTTGCCTTTTGGGGTTCGCTCATGGAAGGAGTGTTGAGACTCTGGGCAAGCTGTTGCAACTGCCCCGCCCCCAGCCCCAGCTTTGCTAACCCAGACCCATTGGTGCTTCTCTTTTTGGTAACTATGTATGTGATGTCTTGATCAGACAAAGCCTGTCTGTTGAATATTGTTATTTGATCTGTTGATATTTTTTGTTTGTAATTTCTATTTGTATTTCTCTGAAGTTCAGGGTGCTGGCTTTTCCTCCTGAACTAAGTGAATGATATTTGTATATGTGATCACAGTGATATTGTTAACCCCTTTAAGTGGCTTTCCTTAGAAAAGCAGATCAAAGAACCTGCACCAGCAGCTCTTGTTGCTGGTCTTGATGGGTCTTATACCTCAACAGCTGTTGCTAGCCACATTGTTGCTACAGGATGACACTCCTGCATGCTACTGAGGCTACAGAGACAGACAGCAGACAGAAACAGGGAGAAGAGAGAGAGAACACACATGTAGAGGGAGGAAGGAAGAGAACCCGGGAAAGAACCTTGGGTATACACCTACAGTTAGAAGGAGTGACATGGACAATGAATGATCCAACAAAGGAGACAGAGGATTCAAATAGGTTGGAGGGGAACCAAGAGAGAGAAGTGTCGTAAAAACCCAGAGCAGAGGAAGGATACTCTATGGATAAGGAAACTTATCAGAAACATTAAT
Source organism: Trichosurus vulpecula (assembly GCF_011100635.1). Taxonomy (NCBI): domain Eukaryota; kingdom Metazoa; phylum Chordata; class Mammalia; order Diprotodontia; family Phalangeridae; genus Trichosurus; species Trichosurus vulpecula. The sequence goes on along the minus strand of NC_050573.1, from coordinate 234,581,280 downwards.
TAATTTGCCCAAAGTCATGCAGTTAGTAAATTTATGAGGTAGGATTTGAACTCAGGTCTTCTTGACTCCAAATAGAGAACACCTACCTACCTGTCTCTACCTGCCTCTAAAAACTAATTCATGTAACTACCAAACTTCCAAGCTGGAAGGAATTTCAGTGATCAATTATAGCAATATTTCCTGGGGCAAATCTTCACTGGCCAGAATTACTTGTTATGGTCAATTGTCCTTCCTTCTTATGTCCTCTGTTAGCAACAGTAGCAGCAGCAATAATAAAAACACCTTTCATCTTCATTGTCATGTGTCCTGTTCATCTCATTTTCACTACCCTCCTACCCAACTCCAGTTTCCTTTCCCTAAGCAACTGTAAGTCTACACAGCCTTGTCATAACACTCTAAAAATCAAAGCCAAATGATATCACCATAACACTTGCCTTTTAAAATTCCCATTTCTAATTTGCCTACCGAGGCTTCTAGACATGTTATATGAAAATAAGTGTACCACCTCCTTGAAGATGCATCATCGAGGGTCCTTTCATCATCTGAACATGAGGTCTGTTCTAATTTGCTGTTAAAATAGAACTCTGCAACTTCTTTTTTTTTAGATTTTTATTTTTTCCAAGTTACATGTAAAACAATTTTTAACATTCATTTTTAAAACTTTATTACATATTCTCTCCCTTCTTCCCTCCCCATGTCCCCACCCATTGAGAAGGCAAGCAATTTGATATAGGTTATACATGTGTAGTCATGCAAAACATATTCATAATAGTCATGTTGTGAAAGAAAACATAGACAAGAAAAAAACTCAAGAAAAATAAAGAAAGTTTTAAAAAGTAAGCTTCAATTTGAATTCAGACTCCATCAGTTCTTTCTCTGGGCCTGGATAGCATTTTTCATCATAACTCTTTCAGAGTTGTCTTGGATCATTGTATTGCTGAGAATAGCTAAGTCGTTCACAGTCAATCATTTTACAATATTGCTGTTACTTTGTACACAGTACATTTCAATTTGCATGTAAGTCTTTCCAGATTTTTCGGAGAGCATCTTGCTCATCATTTCTTATAGTGCAATAATATTCCATCTTAATCACATACCACAACTTGTTCAGCCATTCCCCAATTGTTGGGCATCCCCTCAACTTCTAATTCTTTACCCCCAGAAAAGAACTGCTAGAAATATGTTTGTACACATACATCCTTTTCCTTTTTGTTTTTATCTCTTTTGGTATACAAACCTAATAGTGGTAATATTATGTCAAAGGCTATGCACGGTTTTAGAGCCCTTTGGGCATAGTTCCAAATTGCTCTATGGTTGAATCAGTTCACAACTCCACCAACGATGCATTAAAATCTCATTTTTTCTCATATCCCTTCTAACATTTGTCATTTACTTTTTCTGTCCTATTATTCAATGTAATAGGCATGAGGTAGTACCTCAGAATTGTTTTAATTTGCATTTCTCCTATCAGTAATGAGTTATTTTTTATATGGCTGTAGATAGCTTTGATCACTTCATCTGAAAATTGATCATATCTTTTGACCATTTATCAACTGGGGAATGGCTCTTATTTTTATAAATTTGACTCAGTTCTCCAAATGTTTTAGAAATGAGTCCTTTATCAGAGAAACTTGCTTCAAATTTTTTTTCACAGTTACTAATTGTATTTCCCTCCATTCTGTTCCCCTCCATTTTTTCTATTCTCTCTCCTTTTACCTTGTCCCTCCTCAAAAATGTCTTCCTTCTGACTACCCTCTGCCCCAATCTGCCCTCCTCTCTCCCACACACCCTGTTTTTCTTATGCCTGTCCTCTCCTACTTTCCTGTAGGGTAAGTAAGATAGATTTCTATACCCAATTGAGTGTATATGTTATTCACTCTTTGAGCCAATTCTAATAAGGTTTAGTCATTCTATCTCACTTCCCCCCTCTTCCCCTCCACTGTAAAAGCTTTTTCTTGACTCTTTTATGTGAGATGATTTACCCCATTCTACGTCTTCCTTTTTCTTTCTCCCAATACATTCCTCTCACCCAGATGTTATCCCTTCATATTCAACTCACAATTGTTCCTTCTGCCTATACATACTCCCTCTAACTTCCCTAATGAGAAAGGTCTTTTAAATTATAAATATCATCTTCCATGTAGGAATGTAAATAGCTTAAATTTATGATTTATCTTTCCTGTTTGCCTTTTTATGCTTCTCTTGAGTCTTATATTTGAAAGTAAAATTTTCTGTTCAGCTCTGGTCTTTTCATTAAGAATGCTTGAAAGTCCCCTATCTCATTGAATATCCCTTTTTTCCTCTGAAGGAGTATCTGAAGGATACTCAGTTTTGCTGGGTAGATGAGTCTTGGTTGTAATCCTAGCTCCTTTGCCCACCGGAATATCATATTCCAACCCTCTGATCCTTTAACATATCCTGACTGTGGTTCCACAATACTTGAATTATTTCTTTCTGGCTATTCATAATTTTTTCTCTTTGACCTAGCAACTATGGAATTTGGCTATAATATTCCTGGCAATTTTCATTTTGGGATCTCTTTGGGAAGGTGATCATTGGATTCTTTCAATTTCTATTTTACCCTCTGGTTCTAGAATATCAGGACAGTTTTCGTTGATAATTTCTTGAAAGATGATGTTTAGGCTTTTTTGTTCATGGCTTTCAGGTAGTCCAACAATTTTTAAATTATCTCTCCTGGATCTATTTTCCAGGTCAGCTGTTTTTCCAATGAGATATTTCACATTGTCTTCTATTTTTTCATTCTTTTGGTTTTGTTTGATTGTTTCCTGATTTTTTCATAAAGTCATTCCATTTGGTCCATTCTAATTTTTAAAGAATTATTTTCTTCAGTGAGCTTTTGAACCTCCTTTTCCATTTGGCCAGTTCTGCTTTTTAAGGCATTCTTCTCCTCATTGGCTTTTTAGATTTCTTTTACTATTTGGCCTAGTCTGTTTTTTAAGGTGTTATTTTCTTTAGTATTTTTTTTGTGTCTCCTTTACCAAGCTGTTGACTCATTTTTCATGATTTTCTTGCATCACACTCGTTTCTCTTCCCAATTTTTCCTCCACCTCTCTTAATTGATTTTCAAAATCTTTTTTGTGCTCTTCCATGGCCTGAAATAAATTCATATTTTTGGAAGCTTTGGATGTAGAAGCTTTGACTTTGTTTTCTTCTTCTGGTTATATGTTTTGATCTTCCTTGTCACCATAGTAACTTTCAATAATCAGATTATTTTTCCCTTGTTAGCTCATTTCCCCAGCCTATTAGCTGACCTTTAACTCTTTCTTAAAGTAGGACTCTGCTTCCAGGTGGAGGGAGCACTATCCCAAGCTTCAGGGGTTTTGTGCAACTGTTTTCAGAGATAATTCTAGAGACCTGTAAGTTTTCAGGTCTTCTGAGGTGGTATGATCTAAGGAGAGGTGCTTACTCCTCTCCTGGCCTCTACTCTGGTCTGTGAGCCACCACAAACACTCTTTTCTGCCCTGAAACTGTGAGGAAGGTCCCCCCCTTCACTGTGGCGGCAAGCTCTGCTACGATAGCCCTCCTCCTTGCCCTGAGACTGCCACCTAGGACTGTGACCTGGATCCAAGTATGGATAAAGCAATAGAATCCTGCCTCAGTGCTAGCAAAAATCTCCTTCTCACCAGTTGTTTGGCTTCCTTACTGTCTGTGGGCTGAGTGAAAATTCCAGAAGCAGCCACAGCCACTGCCACTGAAGCTACTGATTCAATCACTCCCAAATCCTGCTCCTGGTTTGCTGGGGCCGGGGCTGTGCTGGCATGGCTTATACTGGACTGTGCTTTGCTTTCAGTCAGGTATGACACTCCTTTCCTGCTGACCTTCTAAGTTGTCTTTGGTGTCTGTGGGTTGAGAGGTCTGGAAACTGCCACTGCTGCCAGTGCTTCAGTCAACCCCAGGCCTGCTACAGGTTTGCTGGGGCCTGGTCTGAGCTGGTATAGCATACAACATACATATAGCACTCCTCTCTCACCCTGGTGCAACAGACATTTCTTGCCAACCTTCCAAGTTGTCTTGGGCTGGAAATTTGTTTTACTCCATCTTTTTGTGGGTTCTGCTGCTCTAGAATTTGTTTAGCCACTTTTTAAAGGTATTTGGAGGGGTTTGAGGGAGAGCTCAGGGGATTCCCTGCTTTTACTCTGCCATCTTGGCTCCACCTCCTCTGCAACTATTTTAAAAGGGGCAACTCCTGCCTTCCCCACTCCTCTCAGGCCTCTTCTTCCTACCAGCCTCAAGGAATAAGGATGCCACCTGTACCCCACAGTTTAAGTGCCTAGGAAAGGTTCCTGGGGAGAAGTTCCAGCTGCCTTCCCAATATCTCATAAGGTCCTGTACTGAAAGAAAGACACAACAAAAAGCAACCCCATCCCAAACACAAGCTTGCCAAAAAGACCATGAATTCGTGGCTTGTAGCATGGTGGGGGGAATAGCATCCATGACAGATCCTTCAAATCTCGAAGAGTTGTCCTTAAATTAGATGCATCCCTTCCTTTTACAGATGAGGAAACAGGCCCAGAGAGGTGAATGACTTGCCCAAAGTCAGATAGGTGTTAAATGTCCAAGCTAGGATTTCTAACCATATCTTCTAATTCTAAATAGATTTGTCAGTCTTTCCTTTTCAAGACTGATTCCAAAATTTTTGTGCATTTTTTGTTTATCTTTTCTCTTTTGAGTGAAATGAAAAGGGGCAATCTAATTCAGCATGGAATGAACTGAGATTGTAGGCAAATCATCATTTTTGTGCTATTTCTATTGTGCCATGATATACTGTTTTTTGTTGTTAGTTTCTTTTAACTGTATACAAATCTTCTATCTTTCTATTTGAGAGGTGAGGAGGTATGAGTATGTCATATTGCATACACTGTCAGACATGGTCATGAGTTGGCTGATTTTACTGAACTATTTTTATTTGTTTTGTTTTGTTTTTTGGACAGGGGAAGACAAGGCAATTGGGGTTAAGTGACTTGCCCAAGGTTACACAACTAGTAAGTCTCAGGTGTCTGAGGTCATATTCGAACTCAGGTCTTCCTGACTCCAGGACCAGCGCTCTATTCACTGTGCCACCTAGCTGCCTCAACTATTTTTATTTGTAATAAGAAAAGATTATCTGGGGGTATGTCCAGAAACGACAGACAAAAGACATTGATAAAAACAAAGGGCAGCAATGAAACTTATGTTGGATGGATGGATGGATAGATAGATAATTTATAAATTTAATAGTTTGGAATTACGATAAAAACAATAGATTTTTATAAGAGAAAGCACCTTGATTTCATTATGTATGTATCTGTGTTTTTTCATTCAGCTGTGCCTGGGGGAAGTAAATCTAGAAGACTTAATGGAACTGCAACAATAGGCCTGGTGGTAGCTATTTTACTCATAGATACATATTACCTGGAAAGATATAAGCAAACTCTGTAAAGCTATAACCCAGGAAAGTGAAATTTCTAAAGGGTCAGTAATATGCAAATAGTTTTTTTGGTGGGTTTGATTAATTGTAGTGGAGAGAGACACCACTAGGTGGTGCAGTGGATAGGCAGAGCTCAGCCTGGAGTAAGAAAGACCTGAGTTCAAATCCAGTTTCAGACACTTACTAACTGTATGACCCTGGGCAAGTTTCTTAACCCTGTTTGCCTTAGTTTCTTCATCTGTAAAATGAGCTGGAGAAGGCAATGGCAAACCACTCATTTCTTTGCCAAGAAAACACTAAATGGCGTCACCAAGAATGAGACAGAATTGAAAAATGACTGAATAAGAAGTAGAGAAAATGCTGGATTCTGATGTTCAGGGTTCAAGTCACTGATCTGGCATGTGCTTTGTGACTCTAGGAAAGCCAATTCACCTCTCCTTTTCTTCATCTATAAAATAAGAAGGGGAGAGGGAATAATATTTGACTAGGAGGGTTGTAAGAAGAGCACTTTTTACACCTAAAGCAATTCTAAATTATGATCTGATGCTACCAATTAATTCAACATAATGTAATGGGGGAAAGCACTAGATTTTAAGTAAGAGGATCTACATTTCATTCCTAGCTTTGACACTTTCTAATTGAATGACCTTGAGCAAGTCACATAACCTCAAATTTCTTGGTCTATAAAACAGGAATAAAAATACACCACCAAGCCTTTTAGAGTTGCTCTAGGGCAAGTGCTATATAAATGGACATTATTGTTATTATACATGCATAACTGTGCACTCGGGAAACAAGACACTGGGTAATTTAAATTTTTCAAACCACCTTAAGGGAAAAAAAGGTTACCATATAAATATTTTAAAGTGTGGATTAAAACATTCTAAAGCAATTCAGCCTTCTAATCACACGTTCTTCTACATTTTTACAGAAGAGGCCTCTGGCAATAGTTCTTGCTTTTTCCTCTCCTTTCTCTAACCTTCAGCTTGAAATTATGTTCTTTTCATAAGAATCATTTGATGTTCAAAAGTCTCAAAAAGTCCTCTGAAGTGACTTTGAAAACCTCCTGATCTTTTATGTCATTTTTAAGGCACCCCTCCCCATCCACTATCAATGAGAATTGGAAATTTCTCTCCCATCAATTAGCCTGCCTTTCATTTCACCAATCCAAATCTAAGTTTCAAATGGGTTTGGGACTTTGAAAAACCCACAGCAGAATCCCATGACACAAAGAAACATAAGCCAGCAGGCCAGCAGAGAGCTTTACCACTTTCTGACATTGAGAATGTGACCTTGAAGTCACTTCTTTAACCCCACTGGGTCCCTATTTACACGTTTCAAAAGAAATAAGATACTGCCATTTCCATCATCAGTCTTATAGAACTGAGGTAGTGAAAGGCAATAAATATGCCAGGTGGCTGTACTATCCATAGGATGAGAGATTGAGAGTTGAAAGGAATCTTATAGATCACTGAACCCACATCCTTTTATTTTATAGAAGAGAAAACTAAAGATATGGGATTTATGATCATAGGAACATCAAACTAGGTCTGGACAAGACTAGCTCAGAGGCTATTGATACCCAACTACCTCATTTTACAGATAAGGAAACTGAGGTTTGCCCAAGGTCATACAAGCAATAAGCATCAGAGGCAGGACTCAAACCCAGGTCCTCTGCTTTCAAATCCAGTGATTTTTCTCTTACATCATGTTGCCTCTCAGTCAAGAGAGATGTGAAGACCTTGATGCAATACTAATTATGACAACAATAACTAGACATCACACTTCAATGTTGTGTTAGAGCTCACAAAGTGATTTCACACACATGTCACAGTTTCAGGTATCCCTGTGCTGACCCAACTGCTCCCTTCCAGTCATGATTCTGTTTTTGTTTTTGTTTTGAACGAGCCCTGTGGGAAGCAGAGGGATTTGCAAAGGTGGTGAAGGAGGGCTGGGATGAGCTACATGCAGTTTCTGCTACTAACAATGAGATTTCTAAGAAGTAATTGGAAGGTGCAGGTAAAGTGAAGAAAAAGATCTGGAATCTATGAGTACATACATTACAAATAGATTTAGCAGATAAATGAGAAAACTTGCCAGATTAAAATTAACACGGCAAAAATCAAAGTCATCTTTCTTCCGCTAGGACTAATATCTGTTCTTAGGTGCTTCAATGCCACCTCCATAATAAGTAATATTGAAATGAAGCTTTAAGGTTTGTAAAGTTCTTACTATACATATGTACACACACGCGGATGTGTGTATCAGTTTATGCTCGCAACAATGCTATGATGTAATTTGGAGATACAAAAATTGGCAATTAGATAAGATCCACTTTTCTAAACAGAATCTCTGTCCAGGCATTACCTCACCTACATAACATTTCCAGAATGGAAGAGTAATGTTGTTGCTACTGCTGGAGATGACTAGCCAGTTAAAAAGGCACCCCTCGGACGCTGGCTACATCCAGGGCTGATCATAAAGCCTAGATGGCTGCCTATTCCACTTCCTGGGTAAGGCTCCAAGAACAAATCTATTTATTAATGAGGACACAAACTGACTTGCCAACACTTTGTTGGGAGGTGGTGTTAGGGGTGGGGCGGGGGTTAGAATTATGGGATAATTTGATTATCATGAAAACTAAGTTTAATTTTACAGTCTATTTTCTACGTACGTCATTTTGTTGCATGGTGCCAAGTGGTTCTAGAGGAAAAATTGGCTGGAAAATTCAGAAGTTTTGATAACTGATATAATTGTCTTTAATATTCCTGGTAAACATGGCCAATAATTTTCACTCAATGCAATATACCCACATCATTATAATTCTCTCCTATTATATTACTTATGGGATGGCTAATGCCTGCAAAAGCTTTCCAAGCATTGACACATTAGAAGCTTCAAGTCCAGCTATTTTCTTTAATCATTTTAAATTATAAATTGGCATGTTTCTTCCTTGGCAGTTTTATACTTCAGGCCTAGGACTGAATTTTAACTGAACTCCATAGATATTTATTGAGTAACTACTATGAGTAAAGCTCAAAGGGCTATAATGATGAAGATATCATCTCTGCCCTCAAGGAGCTTACAATCTAGTATTTGTCACTAAAAATGTTTACTATTATCACTTATGGGGAGATACATTTTTTGTAGAACATTAGGAGTTTTTAAAAAATGGATCTGTGTTTTCATTAGTAGATGAAACTTCTGGCAGAGAAAATAGCTCTACCAATGTAGATCCATAACTGCCCTGCAACTTTCAGTCTTAGAAAAATGTCTAGGGAAGGTTCCCTATCCATGGACTCTGGGGTATTGAGAAGTTAAGTGACTTGCCCAGGGACACAAAGTCAGCACGCATCTTTGACCCAGGTCTTCCTGACTCTTTGGTCAGTCAGTTTACACTGTGCCATGATACCTCTCAGTAAACTGTAGTAATCAAAACAAGGCACTACTGAGAATTAATTTTTATCTTGAGGAGGTAGAAATGGGAGTGACCAACTCATAATTTCACAGTTGTGAGAAATTCATGGACTCCTATTAAAAAACAAACAAAAAAAACCTGCTCCCTTCACCAATTCATACTGGAACGTCTCTGGAATTAATAGCCTTAGGGAGTTGCCTGAGTACACCGGGATATTAATGAATGGCCCCACGCAGCTAGTATGTAACAAAATGTAGTATTGAACGCAGGTCTTTCCAAGTCCAAGTATGGTTCTCTATACACTATGTCTTGCAACATCTAAGTTGAATAAATTGAAAATGGAAACTTAAAATCTTCATCAATCACCATGAATATCATAGCTTCTATGCACCTAGTGAAGATTGTGAGAACAAAAGATCTATGATTTCTTTAGCTAAAAAACTCCATATCTTGGTTATTCTAGTTGCAGTCATTTTGAATTTCTTTGACTTCTCCACTATGCCCCTAGAACTTTACTGTTGGGAAATCTCATCCTTCTGCAAGATCCAAACAGTCTTGGTACTCAGCCATAAACACCTCAACCTCCATTTAAGGAGTGGGGGATAGGACAGTCAGCTCTTCATTTCCCTCCTCCTTTCCCACCCAGCTGCAACCATTTTGAGGTGTTTTCTTTTTTCATTCCTCCATCTGCACTTATTTTGCCATCACCACAGATCCTCCCTTTTACCCCCTTTCAGCTTTCTTTTGTGAGTTGTCTTTCCCCATTGTATTGTAAGCTCCTTGAAGGCAGGAACAGTCTTTTTTTTCATATTTGTACCCCCAGCACTTAGCACTATGTGTCTGGCACATAGTAGTTGCTTAATAATTTTTATTGACATTGACATAGTGACATTATAGATGCAACCAGGACTTAGGGAGTTGCCTGAGACACATAGAGATTGTGACTTTCCCAGGATCACACAATTATTATATGTGGAGGGAGAATCTGAACATTCGTCTTTATGACTCCAAGTCTAGAACTCTAACAATTGCAATGCCTCTACTTTTTTTAAAGTATAATTACTTTATTTTGATGCCGCTCTAAAATTTATTTTTGATCAGTCAAAACTGAAAATCAAACCCTCACCACTAGTTGATTTCCTCAGACCATGATTGCCACAAGTGAGGAAATCAATTGCTTATCTATAATCCAGAGACCCCTCTCCCATTCTTTATTGATGCTTAGATTTGCATTCTGTTACTTCTTCAAGACTTCAAGGAGCTGTGATTTCTTCAGTATGAGCATACCTTCCCTTTGTGCAGATCACAACCTTTCCAAGTTTTAGGAGATAGGGTTTTGTGGGTTGTTATGGCCTAAAATTTCTTCACTTATGGCCTATATTGTGACAGGTTTAGCAAATTTAGTTAGACTTGTCCTCAGGTAACAGTCATAGATATCACCTAACATTGGCATAATCTATTCTAAAACCTTTCCAACTTTGTAGAACACAGCATAAATAAATTCCATAAATTGAAATAAATAAAAATTAAAAAGAATGCAACAGAACTTGTACTTTGCTAGCATTGCCTTTGAGAAGCCAGGGTCAGCTTTAGCCCATAATGAAGCATAGTATAATGGTATAGGAACCTGTGAATTGACCGTGTCCCAGAATTAACACCTCGTTCTATATATTTAGACTATGCCCTCTCTGTTAGGAAGTGGGCAAGATCATCGATTTGCTGGAATTATGGTTTGTCATTGTGTCGATTATAATTTTTATGTCTTTCAAAGTTGTCCATTTTTACATTGTTGTTGCTATTCTTTAAATTATGCTAATGGTTCTGTTTGCTTACTTCTATATATATTCATTCAGGTTTCCAGGTTTCCCTGAAATCATCCCCTTCTTATTTCTTAGAACACAGCACTTTTCCATTACATTCATAAACTATAATTTGTTCAGCCATTCCCCAAATAGTAAGCAACTCCTTACTTCTTAGTCAATTGGGAAATGGAATGAGGTGAAGGAAGAGAAAATAAAGGCTTGCTAATAGAAAAAAAATTTTCCTTAGTAGTAAACAGTTCACCTAAATGATAATAAGATTGTTTTTATACAGCTAAACCATATTTTGGATTTTTTCTTTGTCACTTATCCACTTTCTATAACCAACTTCTTGCCAATAGTTTACTCTGATAGCATGTATAGTTCATCCAAAGTCATTATCGCACAGAAAGAGATGCTTAGAAATGTTAAAAGACTGAGGTCCGGGATCTCACACTACCAATCACACATCCCTTGTTTCAGATACCCTTCTCCATCCCCCATAAACCCAGTCTGAGACTCCTTAAATTCTGGCTATATTCCATCACCACACCAGTCCTCCCGTGTCCCAGCCCCCACATGAAAAAATGTCCAATTGTACCCTGCTTCCCACCTCTGGCATCCTGTTTGTGAAACGACTTAGGTTGCAACCATGAGGTTGTGAATTGTCTTTTGAAAGATAGAGAGACAAGAGCATGATTATTATCCTGGGATGATGATAGAGCCCTAAAAACTCAGACCATATGTGATTCCAAAGCAAGCAGAATGTGTAATGACAATGAGTTTGTGGTAACTCTGAATCTTAGTGAGAAGCACAAAAGAGATGGGAAAGGTTGAATATAACCTGTGTCGGTCATTCTATAGACTTTTTATAGGTTAACATATGATGGTATTATTGCTGTTTTTCCTTTGTCCTCAAAGAGGACCGTGACATCATGAAGGTGATGCCATGACTTGCAAGCAAATTGGATTTAAGTGAGGGAGGGCTGTACAAAGTCACATCATCTGGGTCCAGTAGAAAGATACAGATCAGGAAGGATGGAGATGGCCCCAGATGCTAAGGTCTTTAGCAGGTCTCCGTTTGACTTGAGGCAACACCCTTTCAGTGATTAAGGGAAGGGAAGGAGAGAGGAAGGAAGGAAGGAAGGAAGGAAGGAAGGAAGGAAGGAAGGAAGGAAGGAAAAAGGGAGGGAGCTACATTGTCCAACCGGCCAGTTGGGTCCTCAGTGAGGCAGCTGGGATTACTTACAGGTTTTTTTGCCCTTCATTCTGGAAGAGGACCATTAAGAACAGTGGATACAAGATATCCCCTCAAAAGTATGTGATATGCTTACCTTCAAGTATCCACGGAGTTCAGGGCTAAGTTAGAAAGCACATGTGGCAAATGGATAACTCCAAGATCCTGATTTCTGAAAGTCCTTTTCTCCCATGGGGCTGGGGGGTGGTGCTCAAGGAGTTCCCCTTAAGCATCGTGTGGTCTTTTTGTCAGCATTCTTGTAGAGACATGGATCCAGTCTGTCCTTAGCTCTCAATAACGCAAGCATTGGTGCCAGCTCATTCTGGGACGGTAGGAAACCAATGAGAAATGCTGATGCCTCCAGGTATATAACCCTAGGACATGAATTGGAAGATAGGAAGTCCAACCCTTAGAAGCTGGGAAGAATCCTGACCAAGACGAAAAATTGTCCTCTTCCCACACCCCCAGATAGTTCCTTCTTAGGGGATTCAGCTAGGACCCTACACTCCAATTTCTGGAATTCCTCCACTCTAGCTAACTTTATGCTCTGATACAGGACCCAAAGCACACTAGTAAATCCCCCCGCCAATTAACAGATCTCTTATCTGGCATCATTTCACTTCATCAAATGGCTTGTAAAAACTCTTCCCACTGAGTCTAAGGACTTCTGATTGACTTATTGATTGACTGAGAGGTGTTCTCACCAAATTAAAGAACCAGGCTAATACAGGATAAGGTGATTTCAACCCTCCTCTTAGAAGAGGAAAGGAAATTGAATTTATTTTCAGACTATAAACTAAGTTTTTGTTAAGCCTGACCTGATTTCTTTTAGAGAGAAAGCTTGTTTTCAAGACATACTTATTAAACAAAGTAGGATCATGAAGAGAAAAAAAAACAAAAAGTACTACAAGACCTGTGTTCAAATCATTACTCCGCTACTTAGTATCCACGTGTCCTCAGGCAAGCCATATCACTTCTCTGGGGCTCAATTTTCTCATCTACAAAATGGGAATGTAACAGATTTTAAAGATTAATTAACTATACACTAACTGCCTCACAAGGTAGCTATATAAAAAGCATTGTATAAATGGTTATGAATGAAACTGTGGATTACAAGGTAGAAATTAAACTAGAAATCCATGCAAGGGCCTGACAGTATATAACCTAGGCTAGGGCCTTCACATCAAGATTTTCTTTGGGGGCATACCACCCTGGGTAGACCATAAGCAAACTACCAATAATTCTTACCATCTTAGAATCTTAGAGGGGGGAATTACTCCCACATATTGAGGAGTAAGTTTGTATGTTTGTTTGATACCTTTATTCCATTGAAAAAGGTAATCCAGCTTTTAGTGGCCAACAGGGGACCCGCTCCCTACAAATTGGAGAACACCAACAGCTGGAACTGGAGCCAATGGCAGAGAACATTGACACCCCCAAATCCTTTAAGGCTACAAGATAACACTATGGGAGGAACGAAATACAATGTAACTGGCTTTCAGGCAGAGTGGGGACCAGGGTGGTCAGTGTTACAAGCTGAGGTACAGAGACATGAGCAGAACCAAAATAACAATTAATGCTATAGTATCAATATTATAAAAACAAACACTTTTGAAGATGTTTACAAACTGTTGGAAAATGAAATCACCAAAATCAGAACAATTTGTATAGTAACAACAACCATTGTAAAGACAAACCACATTGAAACTTGCAAGACCTATGACCAATATGATAAATATGAAAGATAACCATCAATTTTTTTAAAAAATACCATAAATATCCATGAATCCCAAGTATTGCTGATAATATATATATATATATATAATGTCACATATACATATGTATGTATGTATATATGTATGTGTATGTGCATTTATGTTCTTCCTGAGAGAAAGGAGACACTTAGGGGTATAGAATCTAGATATACAATTCTATGATCCAATGTTTATAAAGGAGGGACTTTTCTTTCTTCTCATGCTAGCACTAGTGGAAGAGCATAAGAGGTCAACCATAGGTTTTAGAATTGGAAGGCACCTAGTACAATTTCTTCATTTAATATGTAGGGTGTATTTGTGCAGGTCTATATGGGTACTGTCCGTGTACATTCCGTGTATCCACATAGGTCTATCAAGATGTGGTTTTCAGGGGACATGAATACATATCTCTAGAGTCTCCTCCAACCATCCTTTTCTTTGATTCTTGCCAGGAGAGGAAGTAGGACATTGGTGGCAAAGGTTGACCATTCTCCTCTCCTCAAAGAGAAGATGGTGAGCTAGGGGAAATAATATTTAGGTTCAAGCTGAGCTTCTGGTTACTATAGCTTAATGGAGAAAAAGTGACTCAAGATATATGGCCAAGGCTTAACTCTATTCCCACCAAATGCTAATTACACAAAGGCAACACCAATATAACAAAAAATTTTTAAAAGCCAATTCACCCACATCAACAGCAAACAGAAAACAAAGTAGTATACAGATAAGAATATACTCCCAGTATACCTCATTTCAACCAAATGAAAAAGAACCAGATCTAACGCAAGGAGAAATTCCTTAAAGTCTCTACTGTACTCAGCTGGAGTTAGGGAAATGATCAAGATGCTGGCTCCTCTCCACATGAGCTTCTTCTCAGAGTCTTTATCTCCCCTCAGGAACCTCTCAGACCATGTCTTCTTTCTCAAAACTAGAAGCCAAAAGACCAAGGATCTCTCTTCTCTCAAGCTCTCCAACTCCAAACCCCAGACAGGAAGAGCACTGAGTAACCACTTCCACCAATAAGGAGAGTCTCATGCAATTGAGCTTTGAATGCCTAGTTGCATACATTGAAGAAATGAAGGCTCAGAGAGGAGGAATAGGAGATGATTTGCCCAAAGTCAACTAGAAACAGAGCTATGATTCAAACCCGGGCCTTGGACCCCAAGATGTAGTACTCTTTTCACTATATCATACTGCCTCTGGTCCAATCCCCCATAAGAATCATGAACCGCATCTATAGTATTCCTGAAAAGGGGTCATCCAGATTCCAAGTCCCTAGTAATGGAGGGAAACTACTTTTTGAAGACATATGTTTCACATATGGACAGCTTTCATAAATGGGAAGACTTTCCTCATTTTAAATCAACTCCATTCCCCATGACATTTACTTATTGGCCTAGCTCTGCTCCTGAAGGCCAAAGAGGAAGATCAACCCTTCTTCCACATGACTCACTTTTAAAGATTTGATTATAGTTATTGTATCCCTGCCTAGGTCATAGGATCACAGGTTTAGAGTTAAAAGGGATTTCAGAGGTCATTGAGTCCAAACTCTCCTTTTTAAAAATGAGGAAACCAAAACCCATAGAAGTAAAAGTGACTTACCCAAGACAAACAAGTATAGTACAGTCTTACATAGAAGCATATGATTGTATATATCTACATATGAATATGATTATAGATATCTAAGTATATGTACGTGTAAGTGTATGCATATGTTTGTATATGTATGTATATATGTATGTGTGTGTGCATATATATACATATACATGTATGTATGTATACGTCTTCATTTGATTGTAGCCTTCTTGCGGGATGAGGGGAGGAAGAGGGGAATAAGAACAAAGTTAAAAAAAAAGTAAGGCCAGCAGAGAACGAAAGGAAACTCACAAGGAAGCAAAGAAAAAATGGACAGCTCTGAACGCAATGTGTAGTATTTTTTACATAGGCTTTCTTGAAATGGAAATTTATTGTGGTATATTTTCAGTCCTCTCTTATGTTCTGCTGTGCATGTGGCAATGCTTTTTCTTTTCTTTTCTTATTTTGTATTTAAGTGTGAGCCTTTAAGTTTATAACGTCTCTTTTTCTTTTCTTGTTGTGTACTTATGTTTAAAATAAATTAATAAAAAATGAAAAAATTTCCCTACCCAAGGTCACACAGTCAGTGAATGTCAAAGTTCAGATTGAACCCAGTCCTCTGACTTCAAATCCATTGCTTTTTCCAAAGTACCAGGTCAGAGATACAAACCAGTTAAATCACATTCACACACTGACATTATACCTGATTTGAACTTGTATAGGAAAGAAGCAAGGAAGGAAGGAAACAAGTATTTACTAAGTACTTACTTCGTAATAAATACTATCTCATTTGCCAAGACCAAAATGGAGGGAGCGTTGGTGCATGATTTTTTACTTGCAGGTGATAGTGCATTCAATGCAGGCCCTGAAGCTGAGATGCGACAAAGTATGGATCAATTCTCTGCTGCTTATGCTAATTTTGGCCTAACAATTAACACCAAAAAACACAGGTGTTCCATCAGCCACCACCATACTATCCATATGGCAAACCAGTGGTTATAACAAATGGAGAAGTTTTGAATATGGCAGTGTACTTTCCAGGGATGTACACATTGATAATAAGGTAACACATACATTGCCAGAGCTAGCTCAGGATTTGGGAGGCTCTGAGGAAGAGGTGCTAGGCGACCTGCCAAACTGCAGGTGTACTAGAGTCATCGTGCTAACCTCATTGTTGTATGCCTGTGAAACCTGGACAGTCTACCAGTGCCATGCCAGGAAACTGAATCACTTCCATTTGAGTTGTCTTCAGAAGATTCTGAAGATCACTTGGCAGGATAAGATACCAGACATGGAGGTCCTTTCTCAAATTAAACTGCCAAGCATTCAAACTCTACTACAGTAAGCTCATCTTGAAGGGCTGGCTACATTGTTCAAATGCCAAAGGTGCACTTGCCAAAAAGACTATTTTATGGAGAACTCACACAGGGCAAATACTCATGAGGTGGTCAGAAAAAGTGATACAAGGATACTCTCAAGGTCTCTCTAAAGAACTTTGGAATTGATCGTATGACATGGGAGACATGCGTAGGACTGTTCAGTATGTTATGCCCTTATCAGAGAAAGGGCTATGCTCTATGAGGAAAGCAGAATTGAAGTAGCTCAAAAGAAATGTGAGATGCACAAATTTAGAGAATCCACCCCTAATGTTCACATGGCCTATTTGTGCCTGACCCGTGGTAGAGCACTCCAAGTTTGTATTGGTCTGATCATCCACACCTGGACACACTGTAACTTGACTCTAGCATAGTGATGCCATTTTGCCTCTTTGAGAATGGAGGACAACAACCCACCTTTAACATAAATATTATCTCATTTGCTCCTCACAATGCCCATGTAACATAAGAGCTGTTGTCCCCATTTTACAGTGGAGGAAACTGAGGAAGGCAGAGGGTAAGTGACTTGCCTAGGGCCACACAGTTAATAAGTGCCTGAGGCTGGATTTGAACTGAGATCTTCCTTATTCCAGGCTCAGGACTGTATCCATTACCCCACCTAGCAAAATAGATATGGATAGATGGATAGATGGATAGATGGATGGATGGGTAGATGGATGGATGGATGGATGGATGATAAATATAGATGATTAAGTCAATAACAATTTATTAAGCACCTACTGTGTCCCAGGAATTGTGCTAAGTGCTAGAAATACAAAGAAGGTGAAAAGTCCCTGCCCTCAAGGAGTTCACAGTCTAATGGGCGAAATAATATGCAAGTAACTATGTACAAGCAAACTATATGCCCCCAAAATAGGAAATAATCAACAGAAGGAAGGCACCAGCATCAAGAGGAACTAGGAAAGGCTTCCTGAAAAAGATGAGATTTTAGCTGAGAACTGAAGGAATCCAGGGAAGCCAGAAGGCAAAGATAAGGAGAGAGAGCATTCCATGCATGGGAAAAAGCCAGGGGAAATGCTGGGAGTCAGTAGATGGGAGTGCCTTATTTGAAGAACAGCAAAGGGAATCAGTATCACTGGATAGAAAAGTACATAGAGTGGGGTATAAACTGTAAGACTGAAAAGCTGGTAAGATGGCAGGTTACACAGGACTTTAAATGGCAAGCAAAGGATTTTATATTTGATTCTGGAGGTGAGAGGGAGGCACTAGAATTTATTGAGTAGAAGGGTAAGATCATTGGAAATGTATTTTAGGAAAATCACTGACTACTGATGGATGAAAGGATGATAGACTGGATTGGGGCAAAACTTGTGGCAGGGGGAGAAACCATCAGGCCATTGCAGTAGTCCAGGTTCAAGGAGATAAGGACCTGCTTCAGGGTAGTAGAAATATCTGAGAAGAGAAGGGAGCATACTGGAGAGAAGTTACAAAGATAACATTGACCAGTCTTGGTAATAGCTTGGATATGGAGTGGGGTAGGGGTGAAAGGTAGTGAGGAGCTGAGGATGTGAGTCTGGGAGACCAAGAAGATGGTGTAACAAGGAGATTTGGAAGGGCAGGGAAGAATTTTGGGGGAAAGATAAGTTTAGTTTTGGAAGTGTTGATTTTAAGATGTTTATAGGACATCCAGCTAAAGATGTCTAATAGGCAGTTGGAAATGTGAGAGTGGAGATCAGCTAAGAGGTTAGGGTTGGTTAGTACTTGCTGTGGTGCTGACCTCATTGTTGTATGCCTGTGAAACCTGGACAGTCTACCAGAGCTATGCCAGGAAAATGAATGCCTTCCATTTGGATTGTCTTAGGAAGATTCTGAAGATCACCTGGCAAGATAAGGTACCAGACACTGAGGTCCTTACTCAAACTAAACGGCCAAGCATTCAAACGCTGCTTCAGAGAGTGCAACTCCAATGGGCTGGCTACGTTGTTCAAATGCAATACATACCCTTGCCAAAAAGACTATTTTATGGAGAACTCACATAGGGCAAGTGTTCACATGGTGGTCAGAAGAAGTGATACAAGGACACTCTCAAGGTCTCTCTAAAGAACTTTGGAATTGACTGTGTGACCTGGGAGACATTGGCACAGGACCGCTCAGCATGGCATTCCCATATCAGAGAAGATGCTGTTTTCCATGAGCAAAGTAGAATTGAAACAGCTCAAAGGATGCGCAAGTTTGGAGTATCCACCCCAAATGTTCACATGGACTATTTGTGGTAGAGCATTCTAAGCTCGTATTGGCCTGATCAGCCAGTCCAACACATTGAATCTTGACTCAAGCATTTTGGTCCTCTTTGAGAATAAAGGACAATAACCAACCAGCATAGGGTTGGTTAAGTAGATCAGAGAATAATTAGCATTTCGATGAGGAGATTCAAGGGAAATAACAGAGGGAGAAAAGAGGAGATAGAGATGATAGAGACCTAAAAAGCAGTTAATTTTCTGGCTTTTTCTGTTTTCTAGCCTTTTTCTTTCAGCATAGTGTTGTTGTGAACAAATACACTTTGCCAGTCTGTTCCGTCACTAAGAAAAACAGCATATTCCAGAGATCCCCTTGGAGATCCCATATCAATGAGATGTTTGTTGTAGGACATCAATTCTTAATCATTCATTTTCACAAGAATGTACATTCCTGTAAGGGAGAAAGCAAGCATTAAGCATTTCTGAATTTAAATTCAGAAGACTGAGTGGTTCAGACAAAAATATATTCTCTAAGGGCCAACATAATTCTTCCCATTTTCCTTTAGTGACTATTACCCATATGTCATTGAGAGAACAAATTCCTTAGGTTGAAGGAAGTTGTAAGCATACATCAGTTATTTAAGAAATATTAGTCCGTTTTGTGGTCAAAATGTGATTTTTTTAAGGCCAAAGCTTTGCTAAATATTAATAGATTTTTCACTTTACTTGGCATAAATTTGGTCAACCTGAATAAAATTTGACTGACAGTTGATTAAATAAAAGCCATGTGGGTTAATTTCATCAGCCTAGCTGTGAGGGTCTTTTGGCTCTCTATCTGCAGGCTTGGTGATAAGCTGGTCACTAGAGGTTCCTTTGAGCATTATGAAGGCTGCTCTCTCTGCAAATGTTTCCTCTCTCATAGAGCATCTGTCAGTGCTAATGGCAGGCCTTCCACGAGGTGTTAGCCAAAACTGTGAAAATTACCATGATGTTATCTGTTTAATTTTTCTCATCTGTCTGTTCCTTCCTTTTATACAATGCTAAGCTTAGTGCAATGATTTCTCACTCACTTCTAAATGGGGAGTGAGGAAAAGACAAGACCATTCATTCTAATCTAAGGGAGGTCAACTCCTAGACCTGTCCTTATCCCTTCAATTCCCCCCATAAAATTCCTCTGCACATGCCTACTAGTCAGGGGGACTCGGATAAAACTCCTACAGCAGCTTCATTTCACAGGGGCCTTTCTAAGGAATTCTGTTTTTTACTTGGGTTAGAATAGACAATAATATAGAAAGGAAAACATGGATCCCTCTTCACCTCCCAATCTCACCTACAGCCTTAATCTTCTCAGGGAAGGGACCCACAATAACAAGAAAAGCCTAGAGAAAGAGCTCTTGAGTTTGAGAGGGGTGGTAAATCTCTATGTTATACTCCAACACTGAAGACTTTACAAGAACGGGTGAGGGTGGGGTAGAGAGAGGAGGGGAGGGAGGAGTTGGTGTAGATTTTGGTGAAAGGAGCAACAGCTCATGGTCTACCTTCAAATGGAAAGCACTGTGTATGAGTTTTTAGTGAATTGGGGCAGGGGAGAAGCAGGGATTCAGCTTCTTTTGACTCCCTCAATGGTCAAAGGAGAGTAGTAAAGGAGGGCGTTCGTTAATCTTTTTACCTTGGACAGTTCAGTTCGCTAGGTAAAAGGATGGAGACACCGTAAACAGTAAGTCCATTCCAGAGTAACAAAGACCAGATAACTGCTTAGAGCTTTCCTGGATGATAATGGCATAGGAGCATAAATGATGGAAAAATACATCAAAGAATCCCAGGCGACATATTAGCCAGCAAATCTGATTACTGTGTTACCTCCACCAGCTAAGGTTTACATTGCCGTAGCAGCCTTCAAAAGGTTAGGTGATGAACTCTGGGTAGAGAATGAAATATAAATGTTTTTGGATAAGGCTAATGTGAGAATTTATTTTGTTCAGCTATATGTATTTGTTAAAAGGGTTGGGCTTGTCATTCTCCTTTCGGAGGAAGGAAAAGGGGAGACAAAGAAAATAAATTTTTCTTCTTTAAAATTATGTTCATTAAAAATCAAAAGGATAAGTGAAGAGGGGGTTTCAGGTCACATCCTGTTAAAGGATAGAGGAGATCTTCTTGTTTTTCTTTTTTGAAATGTGAAAGAGGTCTTTCTTAACATCCTTTGAATTATGGATAGTTTTCTTCTATGGGTTCCTCCTGGAACTGCCATATTATGAAAAGCCTCAAATACGATGTTCACTTCACTTCACTTCCATCTCATTCCACACACTCTTCTTCTTCCACACAGGCTGCTTACCCTTCCTTCCTTTACCACTTTCCCCTCCTCACACCTGCCCTACCCACCTCCCTCAATTTTAACTCCCCTTTATATTTTGTCTTCTATTAGTAGAATGTAAATTCCTTGAAAGAAGGGAATGTCTGATTTTCTTTTTTTTGTGTCCCCAGTGCCTGGCACATAATAAGCACTTAATAAATACATCTATCTATCTATCTATCTATCTATCTATCTGTCTGTCTGTCTGTCTGTCTATCTATCTATCTATCTATCTATCTATCTATCTGTCTGTCTGTCTGTCTGTCTGTCTGTCTGTCTGTCATATATCTATTGGAAGTGTGGTCCAGTGAAAAGAACACTAGATCAGAAGCAAATAGTTGTGTAAGTAGTTAAATTTTAATCTAGATTCTGCCATTTGAAGCTCACAGAGGTCTCCACTAAAGCCCTACTCTGACATTTTATACTGTTTTAGATTTTCAAGAATTATGATGAATAGAAGCTAGGGTAGACCCTACCAAGCTAAGATGTTTTGACTCTGGGCCAGCTATATGTCTTCTGAGGACTAATCTAGCCAGGCTTGGAGAAGCTTATCAATTAGTCAACAAACATTTATTAAGCACCTCTGACATACCAGAAAATTAGCTAGGGGCTAGGGATACAAAGACAAAAATTAAAGTCCCTAGTATCAAGTGACAAAACACGTATACTTCTAAGTAAGTAAAAGTTAATTTTGGGTAGGCGACATAAGCAGGCAGAGAGTTCAGGAAAGTCATCATGAGACCATTTGTGCAAAGCCTTGAAGGAAACAGGGTATTCTTTATTTTTTGCCTTGAATTTTTTAAATTTTTATGTATTTTTATGGAATAAAACAAGCATTTCCATACCACAGTACAATAAAAAAGATGATTGCTCGTGAAACTGCAGATCTACTGAGCACAACTTGCTATTCTTTTTAAATATACAAAATTATTATATAAATTTCTTCCTCCCCACTCTAGAGATAACTATCATTAGACACAAATATATATACATATATATGTGTATGTATATGTATATATACACATACATATAAATATATATACACAAAATCATTCTATTTAAGCTAGAGATTCTAAGAGGTGGTGGTAAAGACAAAGTATACTCTCAGTGTGAGGGATGGCCTGAGCAAAGGCACAATTAGAAGACAGAGAGTCATGTGGGAAGAACAAGAAAGGCAGTTTAGCTAGATTAGAGAGTGTGTGAAGGAGAAGAATTTCTAATAGGCCTGGAAAGCTAGAATGGAGCCAAGTTGTTAAATGTTTTAAACCACAGATTGGTCACAAGGTGATGAGTTCTTCATCCGCAGAATCCCTCACGCTCCTCCTGTTGTAGAGTTCCAATCTGAAATTGTGGAGACAGTACCAGTACCAATGAAATCACCTAATGTGACCTTAGTCAAGATAATTAAGCTTTCTGGGACTTGGTTTCCTCCTCTGTAAAATAAGAGAGCTGAACTAAAGTCTCTTCTTTAATCCTATTTTACCTGCATCTAAGTCTGACCCTGTTCTCATTCTTTGTTCATTTAATAACAATCAAAGCAAACTACAGTTGGCTTGAAGCTCAGCAAACAATTATACATGGCAGTTGGGAACTGAGATACTAAAGAAATTGAAATCCACAAATATCTTATCCAGCAGTTTCAAAATCCTTTCCCAATAAAACCTTTTATCAGAGCTAACAAGTGGTCAATTAACTGGTCGAGTTTCATCTCCTCTTCTTCCAGCGGAGGTGTTAATTGCAGTAAAGTGGCCAATGAGGAGAAGTGAGTGAAAGAAAGGCAAAGCACAGGGCCCATAGATCTTCAAACTCCATAATAAGTTCCTTAATATTATGTATGCCTGGGGGTACTATGTTGCAATGCTAGTGTTTTTATTCCTTATGAGCTCCTGTTAGGTCCCTTTGGGATGCTATAGTTGCATGATACAGTTAGCCCAAAGTAGTTTTTGTAGCAATAAAGTATTATTATATAGAAAGCCTACTAGTCTGTCACAGGGTTGTTGTAAGCACCAAGTGAGATAGATAGCTAGATAGCTAGCTAGATAGATAGAAACATATATACATACATGCACACACACATACAGTGTTTTACAAACCTTAAAACTATAAAAATATTAGCTATTTCTTATTTTATTGGCACAGCATGTAATAAGTAAGACTTGAGGGGGTAGTCATTTAAGGATGCCAACCCCCTCCAAATATCACAAGACAAATCTTAATTTTTATCATTGTTGTTCTTCCAACCCCCCCAAAATGTTTTATTCTCCAGAAAAGGGGTGTTACAAATTCCATTTCAAGATAATATTACTCATAGAGGCAATTCTATGCCCTAAATAATAGCCATGGATCATACCTCCTTTCTCTGAAAAAGATTTATCTATTCTTCATGGCACAACTACAATCAAAAAGAATAATAAATGGTTATTGTGCACAGCTCTGATGGCAAGGAAATTCATCCTTTGAAAATGGAAATCACCATATCTGCTATAAATCAAGGGATGCCTGTAAGATTAAATGAGATTGAGTTCTGATGGAAGGAATGCATCAAAATACCTGATAACTTAAGATGCCTGAAGGAAAATTGGGTCTAATTTTTTCAACCCAATAATAATGTTCCACCATGCTACAGTACATAATTCATGTGGTTTTACAAACAAGAATTAATACATAAACCATCCCAGGAGAAAGGTAAGGCTCACTCATAAGCTACAATGGAAGAGATACTAAGAGATGCTTCCCTTAAATATCAAAGCACAAATAGATTAATTTACACTAGACATTAGGAAATTCTGGATGCTAATTAGAGACTTGGGACTTTGGAATGAAGCCCACCAAGATGTACTCTGCATTTGAAAGAAATGGGGTAATTTCACTTACTTTTACTTAAGCTACTGGGGCAGGGAGAGGGGCGGCGGTAGAAATGACTCCTCCTCCATCACTGTCAATGTCCCCCTCCCAAGGTGTATTGGGGCAGAAAGAACAAATGGAATAGTGTGAGCCAGTTACTGGGAGGTAATTATAGCTGCTATTTCTTTAGTGCCTTTAAGAAACAAAAGGGCAGTTAGGTGGCACCATGGATAGAGCATCATGCCTGGAGACAGGAATATTTATCTTGGTGAGTTCAAATCTGACCTCAGACACTTACTAGCTGTGTGACCCTGGGCAAATAACTTAACCCTGTTTACATCAGTTTCATCATCTGTAAAATGAGCTGGAGAAGGAAATGAGGAAGGACTCCAAGATCTTTCCCAAGAAAATCTCGAATGGTGTCACAAAGAGTCAGATGTGATCAAAATGAATGAACAATTGAAAAAGGTATAAAAAGTACTTTATATACATTATCTCAATTTATCCTCACAATAGCCTTAGGAAGTATATTCTATAGACGTTATTATACCCATTTTAGAGATTTAAAAAATGAAGTTCACAAAGGTTAAAATGACTTGCCCAGGACCACTTAATTGGTACAAATTTTAAAGGTGAGAATTAAGACTGGGTTTCTCCTGATGGAAAGTTTAATACTCATTCCATCACCCTATGTTGCCTCTACCTTCAATCCAGTCATTGTCTCACAGTCCTGACCTCTCTCAAAAGGAGCATTGAATTTGCAAGCCTATGTTCAAAACCAACTCTTCCTGTTGCTACCTAAGTCATTTAAAGTCTCTGGGCCTTCAGTTTCCTTTTTAAAATGAAAGGTTTAACTAGAAGATGTTTGAAGTCCCTTCTAGCTCTAAACGACTCTACTCTTCATTCTCATAGGGTAACAAAAAATATTTTATCATGAATCAAGCAACTTAATTACTTGAATCAAGTAAAACTATTGACGACTCTAGATGAGTTTAGGTGAATGGAGCAGAAACAACTTCTCAAGACCTGAATATCAGGGATAATATGATATTTAAGGTTTATTAGAATATATACATATACATTATATATATGTGTGTGTGTGTGTATACATATATATGTGTGTGTGTATATATATACATACATACATATATATACATACATATATATACATACATATATACATATATATATCGGATAATGAGTTGGACCCAAAATTGATTAGGAGGAGGAAAGTGGGACAAATTAACTTTGGGAAATTATACAATGCTTTTAATGATACCAAGCTTCTTCCTGAAGAAAGGCCCCATTTTTTTTAATATCATCTTCTCTTAAACAGCCCCTGATTGGGGCAAATCAGGGCTATCCATTTTCCACTCATTCTCATTACTTGATAAGTGAAAATTTATTTATACATATATAATATATATTGTATATATAATATATCATATATTATATATTTTATATGATGTGTATCACACATATATGTACACATACATACATATGCATAGTATATATGTGTATATAGCTTAGTGAAGTCTTAATATATAAACATGCATTATATAATCATTCATTTGCATTTTTGTATGTATGTATGTATATGGGCATTTATATAAATAAAATACGCATAAATACAGAAAAATAGCATTTTCTTGACACCATATGACTTTAAGTCACAGAATTCCTGGATTTCCAAAGAATTAAAAGTTGAGAGTCACCCAAAGGACAATAGAGAGGTGTGAATAGGAACATATGACCAACACAGAATTGTGGAGGACATATGGTATTAAGAGTAACAGTAGAGAGACATATGACTTAGCATAGTGCCTGGCACATAGGAGGTACTTAATAAATGCTATTTGACTGATTAGCTGACTGAGTGATAAAAAGGAAAAGGATCAGTTATGGAGGAGAGTGAAGGATAACCAATGGACAATTCATGTGCACCATTTATAAAGACACAATGTCAACAAGCCTAGAGAAGGATTGAACGTATGTTCGATGGATGCCCCTTAGAGGGTATTTCAGAGAACAAGAAAAGGGTCCCACAAGATGAGAAGACACAAAGAGGTGATAACCTTCGCCATTGGAAGTACTGCCCATGATGGTGAGATTATAGGACCACAGAAGCATGTCCTTAAGCATTGAAGTTAAGGAGATCAGTTGGTAACAAAAAAACATGACCTTTCTCATGTTTTCGGAGATTTAAAATTAAAAAGTCACATAAAAATAGAGTGGGGAGGGGGGAAGAGAGGATGCCTTCAAAAAAGGAAGTCTTTCAAGTTTTCTGGAATTACTGATAGCTAACACAACTTATAAAACTCTTTGTCATAAATTTCCACTTCTCAATCTCTTGGTTTTCATGCCTCAATCTACTAAATTCATAGCTCTGAAGCTGCAAGGGATCTCAGCCATGACCTTCATTTTACAATTGAAGAAACTGAGGCCCAGGGAGGTTGTGAATTGTCCAATATCACATGTAGAGTAAGCAGCAGAATCAGGATTTGAACCCTGGTCCTCTAACTTCAAATCCAGTGATCTCTCCACTGCAAAGTACTGTCTTTCCTTTACTCTTAGATCTTTCTTTCCATCCTGATGGGGACAACTTCATTTCCACTGCTAAGCTGCAAAGCAGAAGAATTCATTCCTTATGCCCTTTTCCTTTCCCTCCTAGTAGAGATTTACATTTACTATCAATGTATTTACTGATCAGGCAGTTAGGCGGTGCCATGGACAGACAGCCAGGCCTGGAGCCTGGAAGACTCATCTTCCTGAGTTCAAATCTGGCCTCAGACATTTATAAACTATGTGACCCTGAGCAAGTCACTTAACTCTGTTTGCCTCAGTTTCCTTATCTGTAAAATGAGATGGAAAAGGAAATGGCAAACCACTACAACATCTTTACAAACCACTCCAGTATCTTTGCTAAGAAAACCTCAAATGGGTTCATAATGAGTCATATATGACTGAACTAACTCAACAACCACAATCACCTGTGGCAGGAACCCAAACACACCACCATTTCTACAAGTCTCTTGGCCTCTGATATTTTAGCTCCCCTTGATGACTCCCTGAGACAGTAAGCAATTTGATATAGGTTATACATGTTCAATCTTGTAAAACATTCTATTCTATTAGTCATGTTATAAAAGAAGACACAAACCCAAAGGGAAAAAATATATGAAAAATACAGAAAGTGAAAATAGCATGATACAATCTGCATTCAGACTCCATTAGTTCTTTCTCTGGAGGTGGATAGCATTTTTCATCATGAGTCCTTTGGAATTGTCTTGGATCAGTGTATTGTTGAGAATAGCTAAGTCATCATACAGCATTGTGGTTACTGGGTATAATGTTCTGGTTCTGCTCACTTCACTTTGCATCAGTTCATATAAATCTTTCCAAGTCTTTCTGAAAACAGTCTCCTCATCATTTCTTATAGTGAGGTGGTATTCTGTTACAATCATATACCACAACTTGTTCAACCATTCTCCAAATGATAAGCATCCCCTCAATTTTTCCTTTTCTTTGATCTCTTTCGGTTACAGACCCAGCAGTGGTATCGCTAGGTCAAAGGGTGTGCACAGTTTTATAGCCATTTGGACATTGTCCCAGATTGCTCTCCAGAATGGGTACCAGATTTTCTAGCAGTTTTTACTCATATTATAGTATTAACTTCACACAAACTACAAATTATTTCAAAAGATACATATCCCTTCAGTTTAGAATCTGAAGGGACACAGAGACCATCTAGTCCAATGCCATCTTATAAAGACACTGAGGCTCAGAGAGTTTCAAATGATTGGGCCTATGATTACACAACATGGCACATCGTAAAGAGTACTGGCTCTGGTAGCAGAGGACATGGGTTCAACTCTTGCCTCTGATGCTTACTATTCATGTGACCTCAGACAAGTCACTTAACCTCCCTTGACCTCAATTTGCTCATCTTTAAAATGGAGGAGGGGTGAAATAGATGGTCTTTCATCTCTAAATCTTTGATCCTATGGGTGTAAAATATGTTATTTAAACTTCTTGACTCCAAGTCTAATATTCTACTCATCACACCATCCTACTTTAAATCATTACATAATGCTGAATGAATTATTTTCCAGTTATTTAGCTGCTTTTTATTAACTAAAAACACATAAAAATCCTTCACTTTTTGATTTATGGATTTTAGTTTGGAATTTCACTGCTCCTTTTCTCCCACTTTTCCCTCTATTGACACTATTAACACAATTTATCTTATACTCTATCCACAGAGCAACATTACTGCTTTGGCTTCCTCTGTATTGAAAATAATTCTCTGTAACAATAATACTCTAACATATCCTCATGCATTGAAATTATTCTTCACACTTTCCCAAGAAATTGAAACTTAAATATGTGTCAATTTTATTCAACAGCAGGGAAAAATCTTGTTTCACATGTAATGAATAGTAAAATGGTCCATAACATTTCCAGGAGAATTAAGAATCACAAAATAAATTTCCCTATCCAAAAATAGATAGGTTCAAGCTGGAGAAAATAGCAGTCATTGTGAAGCCTGTAGTGAAGCCTCAAAAAGATTGAGAGACAGCACAGTGTAGTGGATAGAGAGCTGGCCTTAGATTCAAGTAGACTTATTTTCAAATTCTGCCTCTGATGCCTACAATTTATGTCATGCATGACAAGGCACAACCTAGCCCAAGGAGATCTTTAAGACAGAATTAATGAAAAGTTTCTGATCCGCATTAAGAGGAGTTTCCTTATTGAGAGTTACCTACCCCACCCCCACAATGAAATCATGGATCCAGATTGGGGAGGGGAGGAGACATATAGTTCATCCATGTTCTCTAACCTCATGCACATTTTCAATCTTATACAGTTTCTGAACCCATCTTTTAATGGAAAAAGTTCTGTAATGTGACTCTCTTCAATAAAGTAAGAATAAGTGATGTTGCATGTGGATCATCAAGCCTCTTTCTGGAGTTGTATTTGCATTATAGACTCAGTTCTAACCTTAGTTATGATCCCATACCTTGAACCCAGTCTTCCAAAGAAAGAACCATACAATTGCATTCTCAAGTTGATATTCATCTCATTACACTTGTATTCCAGATTTATAAGTGAACAGATTACTCACTATGAAACTGGAAAACAACCATGAATATATTCTTAAAACTAGTAGCAAGCATTTCATCCTTTTCTTTAAAGTAGTAAATATTTTCCTTTTGGTCTTCCCTATTATCTTCCTCCTTTAATTTTTTTTTAAAAAAGGAAATACAAGTCTTTTCTGATTTTGTTTCCATCTTATTATTGTTCTAACTACAAATAGACTGCATTTAATTCAGGTGGAACAATTTTCCATGGGTTGGAATTCTATGTGAGTTTAATCCATTTATTTTTATTCTACTGAATAGTGGGTAAAATAGATATTTTGACTTTTCCTCCTTAAGGAGAATGATAGATAAGAGAGAGAGAGAGAGAGATAGAGAGAGAGAGAGAGAGAGAGAGAGAGAGAGAGAGACAGAGACAGAGACACAGAGAGAGAGACACAGAGAGAGAGACAGAGAGAGAGAGAAAGAGGGAGAGAGGAAGAGAGGGGGAGAGAGGGAGTGAGAGATAGATAGACAGATAGATAAACACAGAGCTAATTCAGGCAAATGAGGAAACACACTGGGAGTCAGGAGGTCAAGGCACTGCTGCTAATAAGCTGTACGACTGTGAGCATGTCATTCAATACTTGGGTCTCAGTTCTTTCAGCAATAAAATGAGGAGATTGGACAAGATGATCTCTAAGGACCTTTCCAACTACAACATTCTAAAACTGGTGTAAGTTTAATTGATTTTATATTTACCTGAAGGAATATACATACTTGTTCTGCATACTCAAAAGAGACTGCTGACTATGCTACTTAATGAGCATTCAATGAATGTTAATTGAAAATAAAACACCAGACTCAATCAATGATACCCTCTCTTAGCCTCAGTTTCTTTTTCTGTAAAATAAAAGGGTTTCAGAAAAGACTTCTAAGGTCTCTCCAAGCTCTAAATCTATTACATATAAATCTATGACCCAACACCCCACCAGAGAGTAACCTTAGTTGGTGACTTGCTCCAAGCCACTAAATCTTCTTAAAAACTGATTGATGATGATATTAAAATGCATTACATAGATTCTCGGGATTAGAAGGAACCACAAAGGCCATCTAATATAACAAGTAGCTGAGCAAGAATCTCCTCTATAATATGTCTGACAAATAGCCTGCGTGTGAAGACTTCCAGTGCGGAAGGAACACATGACACCCCCCTTCCCCCATCCCCCACCAAGGTAGCCTGTTCCTGTAGCCTGTTCCTATAGAAAGGCATTTTTTTTCTTGACATCAAGGAAAATTGCCTCTTGGTTACTTTCACTCATTGCTCGAATTACTTGCCCTCTGGAACCAAGCCAAACAGAGAAAATCTGTCTGTCTCCCACGTGGAAAATACTTCAAATACTTAAAGAGAGCCATCATGTCTCCTTTATGGTTTTTCCCCTTGTCAAAGCTAAACATTCTTAGATATCCAACTGATCCATCTGTAGTATGAACTAGAGGCTCTTCGCATTCCTCATTGAATGCATAAATGAAAAAATGCTTCTTAAATGCATACTATGTGACAGACACAGTGCTCAGCACTAGGGATATAGTGACAAATAGTGAGATATTCCCTTTAGGAGTATGGAATGCAGATAAAAGAGAAGTGGCTAGGCAAGGGACTTTTCATCTTGTAACTCACAGGAATGCTTAAGTCATCTATAGGACAGTTAATTGACATACCCTTTCCAAAAGCAATGGCACTGTTGATTTGTCTGCTGTGTCCAGAGCAAGAGATGGAAAACTGTGAGGAGTGAAAAGGGGAGGAGCACTTCTGTGGTAGCATGACAGATGACAATATGGCCTTGGTGAGTAGTTGAGTAGGTTGCGAAGTGTAGGTGAGATATAGCATCCAAGGCAAGTTTTTACCTGCTTATTCACCAATTAAGACAGCTAAATTCTAGGGCAGGAGTACTAAAATATCCTAGTAACATCCCCAGGGGCTGAGGGCATGTTTTCCGGAAATCTAATACTCAGTATGCTGGTTTGAGTGGAGAGAACCAAGAAAGTGGATGTGGCTGGTCAGATGGCAAGATGGCCTGGATGGATAGCTGGGCGGGATGTGATACAAAGTTCAGTCTGGTCTGGCCTGGGGCCAGTTAAGTACGGTTGCTCTCCCCTGGACATCTTTCAGCTTATCGACCTGCTTCCTAAAACATGGAGCTGAGAGCATAATAATGCTAATTAGTCACATTTATGTAGCATTTACTGTGTTTCAGGCACCATGCTAAGCACTTGACAATCATGACCTCATTTGATCTTCACAGCAATCCTGGCAGTTAGATGCTTTTATTATCTCCATTTTACAGATGCCAAAACTGGTGCAAATTGAGGTTAAATGACTTGTTCAGGGTCTCATGTCTAGCATGAGACCAGGTTTGAACTCAGGTCTTCCTGACTCCAGGCCTGGTGCTCCATCCACTGTACCACTTAGCTCAGGTAAGGTTGGAGCGCAGCAGAATACAGCAGAACTATCATATCCTATCTCCTGAACATAACGCCTCTCAATGCTACCTAAAATTACATTAGCTTTATTTGTCTCATGTTGGTCTTCTAGCCCACTAAAACACTTAGATCTTTTCCAAACAAATTCTTTCCTAGTCACACCTTCACCATATTGTACTTTTGAAATTGATTATCTGACTCTAAGGGTAAGACTTACATTTATCCTTATTCAAATAAATCTTGTGGGACTCAGCCTAATGGGCTAGCCAGCAGTCTAGATCAGCAGTTCTCAAACTTTTTCGTCTCAGAAGACCTTTAAACACTTAAAAATCAAGGACTTCAAGAAGCTTTGTTTATATGTACCATATTTATTTTGTTTATAATATTTACATTATTAGGGATTAAAATATCTTAATATCATTATGAAAGTAATTGGCCTTGGGGACCCCATGAAGGGGATCTTTGGACAACACTTTGGGCACTGTTTGGTTGGCCCCTAGGTTGTGCAGTGGATAGAGCACTGGCCCTGACACTTACTAACTGTGTGACCCTGGGCAAGTCATTTAACCCCAATTGCCTCACACACCACACACACACATACACACACACACACACACACACACACACACACACACAATATCTATGTAAAATGAGGCAGAATTCAAACTTAGATCTTTCTGACCATTAGTTTAATGCTCTATTCTCTATGCCACCTACTACCTCTAAATATCTGGAAGTAATTAAAGAAAAACATATCATTTTTGAGGAGGAAAATACTTCATGTTGTCTAGCCAATGACTCACATCATGCTATGTAGTTCTATCAATATGTCCCTCATACACAGGGTTTTTCATGAATACAGCAAACTTCATTACTTGTACTAATTAAATGAAAAATAATAAAAGATCATAAGAATAGGATATTGTCAAACTAAAGGAGTTTTAGTCCTAAAAACAAACAGTGCTAATGAAACCTTGTCTAATAGAAATTCTTAGGGAACCTGCTTTAAGGAATAGATAAGAATGATTGGTGAATATCTCATTACTTGTATGACTAAGTGGCTGTGGAGGAAAAGAGTCTTCCTAAAGTCATGCTTGTTTCCTCTATGAAAAAGCAATTTGCTCAAGCAAATTGATGGCATAAAGGTAAAGCAGTCCAATCCCAGTGGGAATGATTACAATCCACATGTGAATTAATTAGATTTCATCTCATTGTGCTTAATTTGCATGGTTCCTGCCCAGCTTTTGCTGCTATAGAGAAATCATGTCAATGTTTTCCCTTTGCCTTCACCTTTGAGGAATATTTTTGTAAGTGCTATTGAAAAGGTTCACTATGGAGTTTAATTAGGATTATAAAAAGAAGGACTAGTGCCAGACTGCTTAATGTCAGGACTCCCAATTTCTCATTAATGGAGAGCATGAAGTAGCAACTACCTGGGATAGTCTTCTTGCCCTTAATCTGATACTACACAACTTTCACATCGCTGAAGGAAAATGTCAGAGCAATGAGATTAAAACAGAAGAGAAAAGCAGCTCTAGCAATTGCTCAGAAGCCTGAGAGTTACTGTGATGGCGAAGAATATAACTTAAAGGAGGGAAACCCAGTTCCATTTCTTTTCCTAACTTTTTTTGGTATTTCTTCTTTGCCAAGTTCAGAGAAAGATTTGTGCATGCCCACTCAGTGACTATACTGGGTGAGGGGAGTGAGATCCATAACCTAAAGAAAAACACAGGGCCCACAAGGTTAAAGCCTGGATTGGTAAGATTCCAATGAGACGAGAAGATAGGGGTGAAGGCTGGGTGAATAATGGTAGAACTTGGCAGGTCCATGAACACGCCTGCTTAAAGCTACCAGCGTGAATATAACTACAATTCAAAAAAGAAGGAAACGCAATGGCAACATGTGCTAAAGAAATAAGAGTAGGAGATCAAGAGAGATTTCAGCAAAATATTTTGATTTGGGCAGCATCTGCACGGAAGTGATAACCGAATCCATGAGAGCTGATGAGATTCTCAAGAGGTGGCACAGAGAAGGAAGGGAAGATGATCCAAAGCAAATCCTTGGAAGATCCAAAGTAAATCCCTGGAGGATCCAAAGCAAATCCCCACTCTCCCTTCTTAGTGGGTCAGAGCAGGGTGATGATCCAACACAGGAAAATGAGAAGAAGTGGTCAGACAGATAGGAAAGAAATAGGAGAGTGAGACACTTGCGTATGTATTTACATATACATTTGCAGCCCAGGCATGGCAATAGCTTCTAACTCTCCCCAGGCTCTTTCTCTCCTTGGGTTGGGGTTAGTACACTTTCCTTGACTTCATCCATTCCAGCAGGTCACTAGTTCCCCAGAGAGGTGGCCCTCTGGCTACGCCTCAACTCTCAGGATCTCAGGGGTAACTCTTCTGGGTGACTATTCCCATCAATAGTACAAATCAGCCCCTTATCACTAATCCTAACCAAATCACTTACAGCACCAAAAATGCAAAATGACCACTTAATATTTATATAATGTTCCATTCATAAAGCTCAATTACATTCTCCCACCAATGCACAGTATCCACAAGGAGAGCAGTCACACACCTAAAACTGAACACATGTAGGAAACACATGTACCCTGGGCAAGTTACAACTCTGGAACTATAGACTTCAGTGTCTTCTTTCCATCTCATGATTTATCCTTAATGTTCCCTGACCTGATGAGTACAGCTTCTGTATGGAACAAGTGCCTCCACTCCTAAACTAAGCTGTGCTTGAGACTTACACTTCAGTGGGCACAAAATCTCAGCTGAACTACTGGATCATCTGGGTTTCTCTGATCCTCTATTTCCATATTGTTCCTTTGCTCAGTTGGACTCATTCCTAGACAACTACAGTAGTACCCATTACTTCTGACTTTGGGCTTAGCCGTTATCTTTAGCTAAAAGAGTATCTTTAGCTAAAAGTGTTAGGAAAAGACAGTGACCTAAAATTTCCAAAAGCTTTTCCAATTCTGCTTCTCTGCAAGATTATTCTTCTTTTCCACCTCTTAGAAACAACAAGCAACAATGCAGAGAAGTGATCTTCTATCTTTTTGGCAGCAAATGACAAACCACTCTAGTATTTTTGCCAAGAAAACCCCAAATGGGGTCGCAAAGAGTCAGACATGCCTGAAATGACTGAACAAACAACATAATAAAGAGCAGTTTATTTTCCCTATTTCTTCTTCTCAGCAGCAGGTGGCAGGAGAGAACATTATGGCCTTCTCTTTGGGCCAATCAATCTGCCCCAATAAGTGACATTGCCTCCAAAGAATTATAGTCTCTTTTTTTTACATGGTTCTGAAGTCTATCCTTTCATTTCTGTGTTTCCTTCTCCTCTAATCTTTTTTTTTAGCTCAGCAATTGAATATTCTCTATAAACAACCTCTCCCAAATTCTCATCTTCAATCTATAATCAGGTTTATCCTATCCATTTATCCTATAATCATAGAACAATTCTTGTGTGTCTATTGCCCCAATTCTTAACCTAAAAGTTCTCAAATTCTTCCATGCAAATCACTAATGCAGAGTAGGTAGTCCATTTACTCCAATGTTCTACCCTTTGTCATTTGTAAATGAGCAGCCAGTACCTCAAAACAGAGCTCCAAGCTAGATTCAACTAAGCAACTACCTCTTTTAAAACTCTTAAAACATGCTACAAGCAAGTGATCTGTCAAAGGTCACCCCCTTGTTCATTTATTGATTATTTACATAGCAAGATTATCTAGTAAACACTCCATAAATGTATGTTCAATGAATAAAAGAAACAACTGTGATAATTCTAACTTCAAAACGTTGAGAGAGAGCATAGTCAAAGCATAATCATCCACTGGGTACCAACTCACCCTAATTATAGGCCAGTATCCAGAAGCTGGAGTAGCTGGGTGATACATTGGATAGAGTGCCTGGCCTGGAGTGCAGAAGACCTAAGTTCAAATCTAGCTTCAGACACTTACTAACTGGGTGACTCTGGGCAAGTCACTTACCCTATTTGCCTCCACTTCCTCATCTGTAAGTGAACTGGAGAAGGAAAAGGAAACCACACTAGCATCTCTGCCAAGAGGACCACAAACGGAGTCACGAACAGTCAGACACAACTGAAACAATTCAACAACTAATGTGGATATAACCAAAAGCACATACGTTTGTTATTTACAGATCTAGTACAAGGAAATAAAGATTGTGCCCAGTTATTCTGAATCACATCGTTTTGTTTTTCCTTGTAATTGCCTTTCCTTGTTCAAAAAGCAAGGAATGTTACAAAGGATCAGAAAAGATGACACACTTCTCAGTTCTGGATATGAATTTGCAATGCTCCCTGAATGCAAGTCCTAACACTTGTTACTTATTAACTTTGTGTCCTTCCATAAGTTAGGGAATACAGCATAGCATAGTGGAAAGGGATAGATTTGAAGTCAAAGGATATGGGTTTGAGTCCTGGTTTTGCCACCCAGTGCTTACCACTTTGCCTGGCACATAGTGGGTGCTTAATAAATGTTTATTGGTTTATTGGCTGGCTGACCAGTATAATGTTGGGCAAGACTCCAGCCTCTTCGGACCTTCCTCATCTGCAAAACCTATGAGGTTTAACTAGATGACCTCTAAAATTCCCTCCAATATGAAATCTATGATCCTGTCACTTAACTCTTTATTGCATCAGTGTCTTCAGCTGTAAAATGGGTGTAGTAATATTTGTAGTACCTACCTCCTAGGGTTATTGGTAGGATGGTACTTTGTAAATTTTACAGTACTTTTAAAAAGTGTAAATTACTTGTCAAATTCATTTATCCTATGGGAATGTGAAATGACATTGATGATTCACCACAATGAATCTAGTCAAAGCATGAAGGCTCTAAGATTTGTGTTGTATTGCCCCTGAAACCAACAGAACTCTAAGGTTTGATGATTTATGAAGCCAACAGCACCACTCACTGGCGTAATGGTCACAAGTTCCAACACCAACTACTCACTCCCACCCCTCCTAATCAGGAGGATATAATAGGGAGAAGACTGATGCCCTTTTATCCCTAGACAATTTTAAGTGTATTTACAGATGAGAAAACTGAGGCAAACAGGATTAAGTGACTTGCCCAGGGTCACATAGCTAGTAAGCGTCTGAGGACAAATTTGAACTCAGTTCCTCCTGACTCCAGAGCAGATGCTCTATCTACTGCTCCACCTGCCCCAGGAATCAGTCTGTTGGTCTTTATTTCTCTTCTCTGTATTTTTTTCTGTTTAAATTAAAAAGATTGTTTCCCCTGAAACAGCCGTCTTTCCTAGTAAAGCAGATAAAAGAACCTGCACTAGCAGCCATCCTGGGTATGCCAGTGTGGTTGTCATTACATATATAAACATAAGAAATACTTACGAAATATATAAAGAATAAATACAAGGTAATTTCAGGTACAATAGGGGATGGAGGGAGGGTCCTAGCAGCTGGGGGAAAACAGAATGGATTCAGGTTAAAGGAGCTTATCTTTTTTATGACAAAGAAATAAAAGCTGAGGGAGGGGATACCCATCAATCTGGAAAGGGCTGAACAAGTCATGGTATGTGAATATGATGGAATACTATTGTGGTGGGGCAGCTAGGTGGCACAATGAGTTCAAATCCGGCCTCAGGTACTTGACACACTAGCTCCGTGACCTTGGGCACGTCACTTAGCCCCAATTGCCCTGCCTTCCCCCCTCCAAAAAAAATTGAAAAAAAAAAAGAAATGATGAAGCTGGATGGCTTCAGAAGATCTGGAAAACTCTGTATGAGTTGATACAAAGTGAAGTCAGAAGAACTAGGATAACAATCTACGCAGTAACAGCAATATTGCAAGGAAAGTCAACTGTGAATGACTTAGTAATTCTGATAAATACAATGATCCACCACAACTGCAAAGGATTCATGACATCAAATGTTATCCACCTCTAAATAGAGAACCTATAGACACAGAGTGCACATTGAAGCATTTTTCTGTCTTTATTTTAATTGCTTTTTTTTTTCTAGAACATGGCTAAAGTGGAAGTATGTTAATGTTTTACATGATTGTGCATGTATTTCTGGGCCTTCTCAATGGGTAGGTGAGGGAATGGACAGAGAGA
Source organism: Trichosurus vulpecula (assembly GCF_011100635.1). Classification (NCBI taxonomy): domain Eukaryota; kingdom Metazoa; phylum Chordata; class Mammalia; order Diprotodontia; family Phalangeridae; genus Trichosurus; species Trichosurus vulpecula. The sequence goes on along the minus strand of NC_050573.1, from coordinate 234,543,633 downwards.
GAAAATGTGGAATTGAAAACAAAATTTTTTTTTAAGGAACTTGGATTTTATTCTAGAGGCAATTAGGAGCCACTGTGGCTTTTTTGAGCATCTTTTAATGTATGCCCCAGGGCTGGGGCATGACATGATCAGATATGTGCTTTGGTTTGTTGTTGTTTAGTCATCCCAGTCGGGTCTGACTCTCTGTGATCCCATTTGGAGCTTTCTTGCCCAAGATACTGGAGTCGTTTGCCATTTCCTTCTCCAGCTCATTTTATACACAAGGAACTGAGGCAAACACGGTTAGGTTAAGTGACTTGGCCAGGATCACACAGCTAGTGAATGTCTGAGGCTGGATTTGAACTCATAAAGATATATATTCCCAATTCCAAGCCCGGTGCTCTATCTGCTGCACCATAAGCTATGTAAGGTGCTCTGTAAACCTTAAAGTGTTATATAAATGTTTGCTATTAGTCATGATTAATCACATAATGATTAATTATCAACAATATTATTAATGATATCACTTTGACAGCTGTGTGAAGCTGTGTAGAAGGGAGAAACTGGGGGCAGGGAGATCAGTTAGGAGGCTACATGCTTTTTTGTTCATTTTCCCATTATCTGAAGTGTCCTTCCTCTACTTTATATGTTGAAGTCCTCATATTTTTAAATCCAATATAAATGGCTTTTCCTTCTCAAAGACTTTCCCGATTCTCTGGATTATTTTTATTCTCTTGACTGTCCACCTTTCATAGCATTTCATTTTGTAATCCTCCAACGCACTTTTCTAAGTTACCTACTTACTATGCTACAGCATAGCAGCTAGGTGGCACAGTGGATGGAGTGCCTGGCCTGGAAGTCTGGAAGACTCATCTTCCTGAGTTCAAATGTGACCTCAGACATTTACTAGCTGTGTGACCCTGAGCAAGTCAATTAACCTTATCTCCTCAGTTTCCTCATCAGTAAAATGAGCTGGAGAAGGCAATGGCAAACCACTCCAGTATGTTTGCCAAGAAATACTGAATGGGATCACAAAGACTGGAATACAAGTGAAACAAACAAACAAGTAATGAGCCAGGAATAGCTTTGGCCAGGAAAGGTATGAGCACACGGTGGAAGGAGGACTTGTTCTGGAGTCAAAGGACTGTGTTTAAATCCCACGTTTGATGCTTACTAAAGAAAGAGCTTGAAAATGGCATAGAATTTGAAGTCAGAAGACCTGTATTTGAATCCTATCTCTGTCACTGCCTATGGAACCTTGGGGAAATCATTTAACCTCTTTGTGTCTTAGGTTCTTCACCTATAAAATAAGTAATTTAGCTATGATGACCTCTAAGTTCCCTTCCAAACTTAAATCAATGAGCTTATGAATGGGCTCAGGGCCTATTTGCCATGTCAGCTCTGTAACTAAGCTTAAAGTCAAAGACGGTCCTCACCCTAACATATAATCGAGGGTGGGAATTCTGAAAAAGGAAGAGACAACAAGTCTCCTCTAACCCAGCTCAGCTCCTGACTCTCAGGACTACTTTTCCATCTTCTCTACAGCAGCCTTCTCATGCTAGAGATGCCTTCACCTTTCCAAATGATGAGTTCCCCCTGCCCCAGCCTCCTTTTGAGAAAGTACTCATGCTAGCCATGCTCACGTCTAACCTGGCCCAGCTCCTGCTTCTCTGGATTACCTTTTCGTCTTGCTCCTGTGCAACTGTCCCCTCCACGCCCCACCCCCACATTCTTGCTTTTCATCTCCCCTTTAATTGTTGTTCTCCTCCATTATAGTGTAAGCTCTTCAAGGGTAGGAATTATCTTTCTTTTTCTTTGTATTTTTATTCACAGCACTTAGCACAGTGATTGTGGTTGTTCAGTCATGTCTAAATCTTCATACTGTCCATGGAGTTTTCTTGTCAAAGATACTGGAGTGGTTAGCCATTTCCTTCTCCAGTAGATTAAGGCAAACAGAGGTTAAATGACTTGCCCAGGGTCACACAGCTAGTAAAGGTCTGAGGCTAGATTTGAACTCAGGTCTTCTTGACTCCAGATCTAGTACTCTATCCACTGAGACATCAAGTTGCCAGTATAGCACAATGATTAACACAAAGTAATCTCTTGATAAATACTGTGTTTAAGCTAAATTAGACTAACTGAAAGGAGTAATGGTGTTCAGCAGGACACTGAGCCTAGATGCTACCCTAGGACCATAAGTGAAGGAGCAGACATTAACTAGAGGACTGAGCAAGCCTTAATAGCTGACTGGAGAGTATGTCAGAGAAAGTTGAGGTGAGGAAAAGAAAAAAGGAAGGTTATCCCTTTAAACTCTACCCACCAATACAATAAATAGCCAGAATACAATTATTTTAGGACTAGTTCCTGATGTCTTATTGTTTCATCAAATTAAAGTTTTGTTCCATTTGACTTTTCCCTGGGCATAGATCCTTTGGAAAGACCCCAAACCTATCCTTATAAATCTGAGAGAAGAAAGAGCTTCTTCACGCCAAGATCAGGTGACCTAATGGGATCAGAGCCCCTCTAGAGGCAAGAATGGTGGTGGCAATGATGATGACAGTGACCTAGACACATCTAAGTGCATTAACAGACAAAGGAGTGGGGGGGGGGGGGCAGTTCTGAGTACTATTCCTGTCTTGCCTAGAGTGTTGTTCTTTGTAGATCCATGACCAATTTTCTGAGAGTTTTCTTTGCATACACACCTGTGCACACCAATGGGACCTCAAGAAAAAGAGACAGCATGGCAGGGACTATTAACTTCCAAGTGCCTGAACAAAAGTGGGAGCTGATGCTTGTATTTACACAGTTTGCATTACACTTATCTGACTGCAGAATGCAAGTATCTTCTACAGGGAGCTTATGGGCTAAGTCAGGCAAGCATAATCTTATAAGTGCATTCAGACATACACTAACCATCATGTCATGCTGTTGGAGAGCAGGCAATTGCCTGTTTCATTTATTAAAAATTCTGAGGTCTCTATTCCATGTAAGATCCTGTGCTAGTTTCTATAGGAGGGTACATAGATAGAGGATTCTTTCCCTATCATCTAGGAGTTTCCTTTCTGTTTCAATAGAAGATGCAAAGGTATGAAAAGATAACTAACAGTTATGCAGGGTCATAGACGTAGAGCTAAAAGTGACCCTTACCCAGCCTGAACCTCACTTTTCACAAATGAGGAAACAAAGATCCAGGGAACAATCAATCAACAATTTATTAAATCCCCACTATTTATCAGGCACTGTGCTAAGTTCCAAGGATACCAAAAGAGGCAAAAAGCAGTTCCTGACCTCAAGGAGCTTACAGTCTAGTGGGAAAGACAGCATGCAATGCATACAAAACAAGGTCTATACAGAATAAATAGTAAATAATTAGCAGAGGAAAGGTACTAAAATTAAGAGGGGTAAAGAAAGTCTTCCTATAAAAGGAGGAATTTTAGTTGGGACTTCAAAAAAGCCAGGAAGATCCGTAGGTGGAGTGAAGAAAGGACAGCGTTCCAGGCAAGAGAGATGGTCAGAGAAATTGTCTGGAGCCAAGAGATGGAATGTCTTGTTCATGGAACAGCCAAGAGGCCTGTGTCACTAGCTAGAAGAGTATACACTGGGGAGAAAGGTATAAGAAAATTAGAAGAGTAGTAAGAGGTTAGGATATGAAGTAATTGATAACTTAATGTCCCATCTGAAGCAATGAATAGAGTTCACAAAAGTACTGGAAGACTTGTGTGAACTGATGCAAAGAGAAGTGAGGAGGACCAGGACCTCAACAATGTCAAAGGAAAGAACAGTAGCAAAATAATGACCCACTTGATCACAAAAAGAGACAAGACAATGTACCTCCCTCCTGTCTTTGTATAAGGCAGTCTCTATGGATGTAAAATACTGCATATACTGTCACATTTAGTTGATAATGTTTCTTAATTTTACTGGGATGCTTTTTTTTCCTTTTCTTTTTTATATGTTTTATAAATGATGACTCTCTGGGTGGGAGAGAAAGGAGATATGTTGGGAAACAAAGGCAATCTAAAAGTAAAGATATTAATAAAATTGATTTAAAACATCACAGAATCAAGAAGGAGATGGATAGGAAGGAAATCCAAGTAAACCAAAGATTTACTTTCATTGACTTTCTTTCAGTCACTCACAGAACCTTACTTGGTCAAAGGGTTAAGTTGGAAATGGTTAAATATGAAAACTGAAGGGCTAGAAATTAAGTTCTGAGGCCAATCACAGTTTAGGCCAAGTTCATCTGGCTTGACACATCCTCAGACTACAAAGAGTGGGTCTGTTAGTTGTTTACCTTCAAACCAGATGCATAGGGAGCACAGTGCAATAGGAATCTAGACTACCTGAAATGTATGTTCTACTCTTTGCCTTGTTGCCATCTCATTGTATAGTAACAATGGGGTAATTCACTTTTCATCTCTGGGTTCTTCTCTAAAGTGAAAGGGCAGAATGGGATAAGTTCTAAAATCTCTTTCGACTCTAGCATCCTCTAAGTCTGCTGCTGTGGGAATATTGCCACAAGTCTATAATCTCATCATTACAGGTATTTCCATAAGAATGGCTTCTCCTCTTGTGTGGTTCTAGTCCATGTCTTCCACAGATCACAGTGGAAATGAAAAAGGCGATGTTCTTGTAATTCAGGATCTGGTCACCAGGTGACAGCATCGTACTTCATAGTGACAGTTCTCTTGCTTCCATTTTAGTAACCAAGCCAACCGCTTAAAAACCTAAGGCTTAAGGAAAATTGGTGCATCTCTGCTCCTTTTGTTGTTTTCACTTGCTTCTGTTGTTAATTGAGGATCACAGGGTCACCTATCTAGAGCTGGAAGTTCCTTAGAAACCACCTAGTCCAGCCCCCTCAATTTACAGATGAGGAAACTAATGCTCAGGGAGAGACTGTTTCATATCCAAAGTCACAAGGGGAATAAATGGCAGTGGCAGAATTTGAACTCAAGTCTTCTGACTCCAGAGCCAGTGCTCTTTCTCACTATACCCCACTGCCTCCTCAGAATGTTTTTCAATGAGATGTAACTTGTATCTATTTTTGTAGGCTCACATTTGTGTTTAGTCCTGGTGAATATATGGATAGATACACACATATAATACTCCAAATGCCAGAGTGATACAGTGTGATGAGTAGCAAAATTTTCCTGACCTTTTAAGGGAGGATGTTATAGATATACTATTACCTTAAACAAGAAGTAGGGAGGGAACAAGCACACTGCCTGGTCTGCCCCCAAATAAAAGTGAAATTTAAGCTTGACATTAGGAAAAAAAAAACACCCTTACTGACAAGGGGTTCCTTCTCATTCCTCAATCAGAGACTAGATAATTGATTGTTAAGATATGTTGTAGAGAGGATTCTTTTTCAGGTATGGATCAGACTGGTTGAGAGATCCCTCCCTTTTCTGAAATCCTGTGGTCCTGCAAAATTAGTCATCTTAGGCTTCCCATGAATATTATTCCTGAACTATTAGAATTAGAAGGGATTTACAGTTGGGGTCCCAGCAAGGTTGTGTGATTTGCACAAGGTCATTGAGCTAGGTAATTGGGACTGGGAGCAAGGACTGGAACACAGGCCTTCTGTTTGCAGATTGTGTTTTTGTTCTACCTCTTGTCCTGTCACTGAAACATTAGTGGCTTTGGTCTATCTATCAATCTGTATCAGTTTACAACTTAGTCTTTGCCTTTAAACTTAAAACTCTGGATAATGTCCTTTAAGAAGTAAGAATTTTTAAAAAGGAAAGAAGGATTTCTGGATCTACTTTTTTGGGTCAGTGTTATGCTTTAAAGACTGACCCCACATTCTGACTCACTCTAAAAGAGATCTCTCATTCTCTCAGCAGCCACTCAGTTCACAGAAATATAGATCCAGGGTTAATACTTTATAAGTGTCTCTTCTGAATGTTAACTCCAGGCAGTAGAATCCCTAGAACCAACAATGCCAAAAACATTTCATCATGTTTTTTTCTCCATGGAGAAGCCTTAAAGTACCAGCCCACTGTGGCTAGAACACAAAACTCCATATGGGATCTAGGAGCTCATCAGTCTAGACCTTGACATGGGCAGGCTCATCATTCACAAACCGGGAGGACAGCACCATACACCTCCTATGAGAGAGACAGAGACAGAGAAACAGAAAGAAAGAAATGGAGAAAGAAGACAGACAGAGACACAGAGAGAGAGAAGAGAGAAAAAGAGAGAGAGAGAGAGAGACAGAGAGAGACAGAGACAGAGAGAGACAGAGACAGAGAGACAGAGAGAGAGAGACAGAGAGAGAGAGAGAGAGAGAGAGAGAGAGAGAGAGAGAGAATGAATATGTGCTGACTCTATCCAGAACCAGAGGGAAGTATAATGAGGCTATTTAAAAGCAGGAACGGACATAGCAAAGCCTCACATTAATATCTGCCAATTTTTTTCCTTCAGGTTTGCTTTCTTTCTGCCAAGTTGGATGCTTGAAGGATGGGTTGAGGCTTAGGGCTTTGTTTAAATGCAAAGCAATTTGCTATTAGGAAGTGAGACTTAGTGACCCTACACTTGGCCTTGGGCTCACCAAAGAAGTTAGCATAATAGCTTTTATTTTGCTCTTCCCAGTAAGATTTTCTGTTATAAGAAAATGAGATTAACAGTCTTTAAAAAGGGGCATCAAGGGGGGAGGGGGCACATGCCTATCAGTCCCATAAAGAAGTCTACTGAAATAAGCAATTATAGGTTTTTATCTAATTATTAAAATACCATTATTCCAGATAAGTTGTGGGCTTCTTTTATATGTATTCAGGCACTTGGCCAATCCTCCTCCAGCAGACGGACCTCTCTCTTTGTGTCTCTTTATCTCTGTCTCTCTGTCTCTATCTCTGTTTCTGTCTCTGTCTCTGTCTCTCTCTGTCTCTGCCCTCTCTCTCTCTCTCTCTCTCTCTCTCTCTCTCTCTCTCTCTCTCTCTGTCTTTCTCTTGCTCTCTCTCTCTGTCTTTCTCCCTCTCTCCCTCCTTCCCTCTCACCTATATATTCTTTCCCTAACTTATACTTCTTTCTCTGTTTCCTTCAGGTATGCTCAAGTTTCTCAAATCTTTAAAAAAAAAAACTTATTAGATCCTACCATTTCTGTGCACTTTTGTTCTATGACTGTAGCCAAGCTCCTAGAAAAAGTTGTATACATTCAGTGCTTCTTCTTCCTCCTCTCTCACTCTCTCCTTAAATCTCAGCCATGGTACTTCCAACCTTACCCTTCAACTGGAGCAACTCTCTCCAGAGTTACTAAGAACCTTTTAATTGCCAAAACTTTTCTCAATCCTCATTCTTCTTGACCATTCTGGAGTACTTGACATTATTCATTCCTCTTTCTTCCTCCCTTTTCCTCTCTGGCTTTTCATGACACTGCTTTTTGGTTATAGTACCTGTTAGGCTGCTCCTTCTCTGACTTCTCTGTTAGATCATTACCCATGTCACACCAGTAACAGTGGTTCTGCCTCTAAGTTCTGTCTGATGCCTTCTTCTCTTTTCTCTCTACACTTCCTCACTTGGATCAACTCATACGGATTCAGTTCTCATCTCTATGCAGATAACTTGCAAATGTCTATACGTAGACCTAGTTTCTCTCCTGAGCTATGGTCCTGAATGATCCAATACCTGTTGGGCATTTTGAAAAACGTGTCTCATAGGCATCTTCAATTGGAAATATCCAAAACAGAACCCATTGTCTTCCCCCTCTCCCCGTCCCCACACTCCCTCCTCTTCTGAAGTTTCCTGTTACTGTTGAGAGCATCACCATCCTCATCATTCAGATTCATAATCTCACCAGTGTGCTACCCTTGACTCACTTTCTCATCGCACATATGCACATATCTAATAACTTGTACAGATAAGAGTTCTGGATTTGAAGTCAAGAATGCCTGTGTTCAAATGTGTGACTGAGCAAAAAAAAAATCTTTTCATGCCTCAGTTTCCTCATTTAGAAAATAAGTAGATTTGGTTCAGTGGTCTCTAAGGTCTTTCCCACCTCTGCGCATATGATCCTTATGTCTTATATTCTAAGAAGAAGAAATAAAGAAATACATTATGGACATGGAGGACTATAAACACAAAGGCATGGAAGTGGGAGAGGATATATTTGTAAACTGGAAACGTCTAGCAGGCTTTTTCGACTGAAGCAGAGACATGTCAGGAAAAACATCTATTGGGATCATACACTGAAGAATTTTATATCCCTGGCTGAGAATTATATAATTTATTTTGGAGGCATTAAGGACACATTGAAGAGTTTTAAGAAGGGGAGTGACGTAGTTACTCAGAACCACGAGGTCACCTAGTCCAACACCCCCATCTTTACAAATGAGGAAACTGAGGCCTGAGAAGTTAAGTAACTTGCCAAGGTTACAGATTCAACAAGACTGGAAGAGCTGAGGCCAGCTAGGACTCAGGCAAGGTGCAGGGGAGGGCATGGGGTAGGGTGAGGCAGAAGGGCAAAAAGAAAGACAGTATATTTAGGGTTAAAATGATGAGAAAATTCCTTCTGGTTCTTTCCCCCCCTTACTATAAGACTGCATAAACATAGGCTACTTTGGGGTTATTGTTAAATGAGTCCAAAGATAGAACACTGACTTGTTTCTGACTACTTTATTATATTACTCTTATATCAACGTTCAGAAATGAGGGAGTTAACTGAGGTACTCATCCAGGCGGCTGTAAGTTGGACAGCTTGGGTTGGTAGCTGCTTGTCCGACTGCCTCTGGCTGGAGGGTGTTTGCTGACCTACCTTCTGTTCTGTTTCTCTTCACCTCACCATGAATCCCAATGTACTCTGTGGAGCTGCACGCTGCTGACATTTTCCAGGCATGCCCCATGTTTTTCTCCTGATGAACAAATGTTGAGTGGTGGGTGGATTTGTAAAGAAAGCATTCTGTCTGTTTGAATTGCCCTTCTGGACATACACGCCTCTAGTTAGACTAACACAAGCACCTCCAGCAGCTCCAAGTGGGGTTTGATCAGTGGATAAGGAGAGGTCTCTCTGACAGCATTTTCTAAGCTTGGCAACATCTGAGGCAATCTCTTCTCTGGTGCTGCTCCTGACAAAAAGTTGCCAGTATATTGAGGCAATAACGGGACACCCAAGGTTGTAGAAATTGCCAGGGTGGTAACTCACAAATGTTTTTTTCTGTCTATTTTGGTCTTTGGGTGGAAAAATCTTACATGGAAAGAATTATGTCCTTCTGCAGGAGTTATCACATCACCAAATACTCTCATTTTATCAATTTCCTCAAAAACACACACTGTCACATGCTCTCTTTTTAGTGTCCAGGTACCTTGGAAATTGGCAATTGCTACAAACTGAGATTTAATTTATTTTAATTGCCTAGACTTAAGAAAGCGATGGAAAAATATTAATAATGCAGATTAAACCTAAAAATGTGTCCTATGTACATTTTCCCCTGGACAGTCAGTTGTCAGACATTTACCAGCATACCTCTTATTATAGGCTTTGCTCTGTGTGGCCTCTATGACCTTAGGTGAATCAGTTCAGTCCTCTGGGTCTCAATTTCTTCTCTTGTAAAATGAAAATGTTGGACTAGATAATCATCACTGACTCTGCCCACTCTAATATTCTAGGATTCTGATTCTTTACATGACGGACATTTAGGAGCGCCTGAAGTAGCCTCACATTTGATAAACCCACAAACCATGGCTACTGGACTAAGAAGAGTACTTCAATAAAAAGTGCTGCAAAAACTGCAAGCAGTCTAGCAGAAACTAGGCATAGAGCAGCATCTCATACGATGTACCAAGCCCAGCTCCAAATCAAATATAACTTAGACATAAAGGGTGATGGCATAAATAAATGAGTCCCTTAGGATCAGATTGGTCACCACACTGATCAGAGTTCTTAATTTGTTTGAAGTTATTTGTCTTACCAATGATGTTATTACTGTATAAATTGTTCTCCTAATCAGCACTGCTGGTGGGTTACTAACAGTATTCTTCCCATAATAGAAATATGTTCTTCATAGACAGTATTATTAGCTGGAGGACTTTATACCTTACATAGGTAGATATCATCAGTATCAGAACAAATGCTTTGTCAATGAGGCAAAAAAGACCGCACCAATGGTGTCAAATTCAAATTGAGACAAGTGACACTAATCCAGTACATAAGCATTCCTGTAGGGGATACTACATACTGACAGTTTTTAAATGTACTATTATTTATGTTTTTACTGTATTTTTATTTATTTTGTTAAATATTTCCCAATTACATTTTAATCTGTTACTGGTGAACTCAGGAGTTGAGTGTTGCATGTTTGACATCTCTGCTCTGGACTATGCCTGAGCATATCCACTCAATTCAGCTCAATACACAAATTTTTAGTGCCAGCTATGGTTAAAAGAGTCACCTCAAAACTGGGAAAACAAAGTTGAAGAGCAGTACAGACCCTACCCTCAAGAAGTTTGTAGGCTGATGGGAACAAATTGTATCATCTATGGCAAAACTGGAAACAAGGAACCACATATTCAAAATTTGGAAAGTTTCAACCTTTTTATCGTGTTCAGAAAATTGTCCCATCTATTCTAGTATATTCATCCTTTTTTCCTTTACTACAAATCTAAGTCTCTTCAGTTCTGTTCTTTATTTTGAGTCTGGGACACCAAATTTAAAAGAAAATTTCATCACTATCAGCTTCCTCAGGATTAAACTCAGATGACCATAACGGTGCCCAAAAGGAAAAGGAGACTTTTTTAGTAAGAGATGATTCATCTGACCTTTGGTGACTAATCAGGCACAAATTTTACAAAGCAGGCTGTAGAAGGGGCTGTTTGTTCCGAATTAGAACACTAATGAAAAGGATCGCCACTATTTTTTGCCCATTCACTGCTATTTCAAGCTTCCTCCCACTCCCACTTGCTACCCTTCACTAGATTTCAAGAACCCAGAAACTAGAAGGGTAGGAATCTCTTTTGGTCTCATTGTTATTGCTGTTGTGACATATACACAAATGTGGGTCCTAAAGATTTCTCTTCCTTGCTTCCTCCCTCCCTCCTTAGAGCCCTTCTCCTACATACACACACTCCTACCTACTACCTACACACTCCTACCTACTAAGGCAAGTCCTCTGTTACTAAGTGTCGGACTAGGGTAGGAGAATCCCTCCCATTTTCTACCATGAATAGGTCACCAAGGATCATAGATCAAGATCTGGAAGGGACATCATCAGGTAGTCCAATACCCTCATTTTAAAGATGAGGAAACTGAAGCACAAGGAGGTCACACATATTGAAAGCATCAAAAGCAGGATTTGAACTCATGTCCTCTGACTCCATGACCAATTATTTCTCTCTGGTACTACACTACCACTTTCCCAACAGTTAGAGGGAAGGAGTTCTTAAGCTTTCTGTTTCTGGGTTACTTCGAATTCTCATGTACTATGTGAATGAATCAACAAGAGGATGCCAACAATTTAACATGACACAGAGTTGTGTCCTTGATGAACACAGCATGAACATCTGTGGGTCATAAATCTTTGGGGAAGAGTTGTCATTTGAGAACCTGCACCAGATGAGTAACCAGCTGGAGATTTGTTTAAAAAGCCTTCTGTCCTAGAACTTCCATCCCAAACTTCAGAAGATCCAAAATACCAATGTCAGAATATAAGATGAGAACCGCTGGGTTCAGGCAGTTGATTGAGAGGCAGCTGTGGTACTTTCTGAATTAGGGATCAGAAAACCAGGATTTGAGTCCTAGTTAGGCAACTTATTATCTCTGTGAACTTGTACAGTCCCTAGCTATATTTGTGTAGCCTCTCTAAGCCTCAGCTTCCCCACTTATAAAATGGGGAAAATAATATTTGTACTTCTTGTCTCATGGCATTGTAGTAAAGTCTAGATGAAATAGCATATTTAAAGCTGTTGTGTCTGTCCTTCGTTTTCAAAGAGGACCATGACATCGGGGAAATGATGACATGACTTGCAGTTGACTTTGATTTGAGTGAGGGAGGGCTGTGCACGGTCACCAGCCTCACTTTCTCCTCCAGAGCCATCTGGGTCCTGATATTCACCAGGACGTCTGGAGATGGCCCAGGATGCAATTGGAGATCCTGGCCCTTTCAGTCTAAGGTCTTTTCAGGTTCTCACTTTGAATGAGGTAACTTCCATTCAGTGAATAGGTCTCTTTAAGAAGTTAATCAAGGGATGGCCCCTTTAATCAAAAACTCAAAAAAAAATCAAACTGAGAGGGGAAGACCCTCAGGGTTCCTGGCCAAAAATTCACAGACTGTTTTTTAAAAATATTAGATCTGGGGTGGAGTGGGGGCCTTGAGGCCACAAGTGGCCTTCTAAAGGTCTTTGGGTGAGGCCTTTTGACTGAGTCCAAGTTTTACAGAACAAATCCTTTTATTGAGGGGATTTATTCTGTGAAGTTTGGATTCAATCAGAGGGCTGTACTTGAGGACTTAGAGGGCCACATGTGGCCTTGAAGCCTCAAGTTCCCCAACCCTGCATTGGATTCTTTATTGATTCACATTCCAAATATTTTCTCAACTCAATTGTGCTCATTCTTTTTAGTCATAAAAGCTCTAAAATGTAGAAACTTAAATTTAAAGATCCTTGGGAGATCAGATTTTTTTTTATAGACTGGGATGATGAAGAAGAAGTTGGGTTTTTTCCCCCTTACAGATGAAGAACAAACTTAGCCTACATGTCAATTCCTTTGGTGGGCGGGGAACACCAATGAATTAATCAACATTTATTAAGCGCCTACCATACTGTATGCCAGGTTTCATGCAAAGTGCTGGGGACATAAAGACACAAATGATGTGGTCTTTGCCCTCAAGGAATTTGCCTTCTATTGAGAGGAGGTTATATATGTAGGTATGTATGTATATGTGTGTGTGTGTGTGTGTGTGTGTGTGTGTGTATAAAACATCATTTTGGTAATAGGCACCAGAAGTTGGGATAAAGTATCACATAGGAGACAGCATCTGAGCTGAGCTCTGGAGTCTATTGATTCAAAGTGGCAAAGTCAGGAGTGAATGCATCCCAGCATGGGGGACAAAGGAAGGAAGAAAGAAGATGTAAAATTATATGTGGGGAATTTCAAGAATACCAGTTTGACTGGATCATATATTATGTAAAAAGGGAAAGGGAAGTTGGAGCCACATTGTAAAGGGCTTTAAATGACAAATAAGAGTTCATTCTTTAACTTAGAGGTCATAAGGAATCACTGCAATTTTCTGAAGGGTAGGGAGCAACATGGTAAATTTGTACATTAGGAATCTAACTTCAGCAGCTGTGTGTAGAAAGAAGATTAAATTGGAGAAACTTAAGGAATGAAGAATGATTTGGATGCTTTTTACATAGTCCAAGAAAGAGGTGATGGAAACTTGGATTAGGACTGTAGTCCTGTAAGGGGAGAGAAAGGGACAGATGAGGGATGTTGTGTGGGTAGAACAAACAAAATTTTACAATAATTGGATCTATGGGATGAGGAACAATAAGGAGTTAGAGATGACTTCAAGATTGCCAAAATGTGTGACAAGGTGAATGGTAGTACCCTAAATAGAAATAGGGTGGTTCAGAGAAGGGAGAGTTGGCAGGGTGATAATAAGCTCTCTTTTGGACATACTGATTTCAAGATGGCTATGGGACATCCAGTTAGAAGTGATCAACGGAGAATTTTTCATGTAGACTTGGAGCTCAGGAGAAAAACTAGACCTGGAACTGGGAACCATCTATGAAAAGATGACCACTGAACCCATGGTAGTTGATGAGGTCACTGAAAGAGAGAAAAAGGAAAGAGGAAGACAGAGACAGACAGACAGACAGACAGAGACAGAGAGACAGAGAAAGACAGACAGAAAGAAGATGGAGAGGGGAAGAGGGAAAGAGAGAGAGGAGAGAGACAGAGAGAGAGACAGAGAGAGAGGGAGGGAAGAAAAAGACAGAGACAGAGAGAGAGACAGAGAGAGAGAGAGAAAGAGAGAGAGAGAGAGAGAGAGAGAGAGAGAAAGAGAGAACAGAACAGTACATCTACAGTTAGCTGGTGCTATATGAATGATAATCCAGCAAATGAACCTAAGAAGGAATAGTCAGAGACTTGGGAGAACCAAGAAAGGGAAGCATTGTACAAAACCAAAGAGGAGAAAGTATCCAGAAGAGGATGATCAACAATGCCAAATGCTACAGAGAAGTCATAAATGATGAGGATTGAGAAAAAAACATTGTATTTGGTAAACAGTGAACATTAGGATCTGGAGAAAGCAGCCTCAATTGAATGCTAAGGTCAGATGTAGCATGAGATAAGTCTGAGAAGGTAGACTGGTAACAGATTGTGGAAAGCTTTGAATATCACTTTGAATTACTCAGTGGGCCATGTCCATTGAAGATTAGAGGAGTGCCTTGAGGAAATCTATAGACAACAAATATAATAGGGATTGCAACAGTATGAAAGATATATTGAAGAAGAGAGAGAATGGGAGGAGTAAGAGAGAATCACAGAATTTCAAGTATAGAAGGTGTGTTAGAGATCATATAGTCAATGAATCATATTACTACATAATTTCAGTTGGGAGGGACCTCAGACACCATGTAGTCAAAGCAAGAATCCATACTACAACTAACCTAACAAGTGGTGATCTGACCTTTGCTTATAGAACTTGAGTGAAGGACACATTATCCTCAGAAACAGCTTATTCCATTTCAGGACAGCTCAAATTGGTAGCAAGTTTTTCCTTGCAGCAAACCTTAATCTGCCTCTTGGCAACTCTCATTCACTACTTTTAGAGATGCCCCTGGGACCAACTAAAACATGTCTATTCCTTCTTCCGCTCTGCAATCCTTCACACACTTAAGTCCAGTTGTTATCTTCTCCTTAAGTCTACTCTTTTCCATGATAAATATTCCCAGTTCCTTCAACCATGATCTAAAACCATCCTGATCATCCTCCTTCAATTCTTTTCAGTTATGCAATATCCATTCTAAAAAGGGTTTATCCCATAAATTAGAAATAAAATAAATTAAAAATTTTTAAATGTGGTACATAGAACTACACAGGATATTCCAGGTGTAGTCTGACCAAGGAAGAATACAGACAATGTCAATCATTTGCTTATATTTGGACACTGTGATTCTGTTAATACAGACTAAGATTATATAAGCTTTGGCAGTCATATCATACTGTAGAATCATATTAAACTTCTAATCTTCTAAAAAAGGAGTCAAACTTTTGGTTTGCATGCCCCATACATCCACAAAACACTCAAGTTAGATCAGAACAAGATTAAAATGTAATTTGGAGATGTTTAACAATCAGTAAGTATTTATTAAGTACCTACTATGTCCCAGGCACTGTCCTAAATGTAAGGGATATAAAAAGAAGCAAAAGCCAGTCCCTGCCCGAAAGGAGCTCACAATCTAATGGGGGTAACAACATGAAAATGAATGTATATAATAATAATGTATGTAATAATAATAATAATATACAATAATAAATGTAAACAAACTATATAGAGGATAAATGGGGAAGATAATATTTTGCATTTGATCCTAGAAGTGATAGGAAGCCACTGGAGTTTATTGAATAGGGTGACATGGTTGGACCTGACCTTTAGGAAAATCACTTTGGTGGCTGAATGGAGGATTGATTGGAGTGGGGAGAACCTTGAGGCAGGGAGACCTATCAGCAGGCTATTGCAATAGTCTAGGCTTGAGGTGATGAGAGCCTGCACTAGGATGATGGTGACATCAAAGGAGAGAGATGTGAGTATATTTGAAAGACATTACAAAGGTGAACTTGGCAACAGACTGGATATGGGAGGGGTGATGAGAGATACTGAGGAGTTGAGGATAACTCCTAGGTCAAGAACCTCAGAAACTTGAAGGATAGTGTTGCCCTCTACAGTAGGGGAAAGGAAGCAGGGTCCAGGGGGAAACATAATTAGTTTTGTTTTGGACCTGTTGAACTGAAGATATATAGTGGAAATCCAGTTTAAGATGTCTGAAAGGTAATTGGAGATGTGAGATTAGAAGTCAGTAGAGGGGTTAGGGCAGGACTGGTATATTTAAAAATAATCCACATAGAGATGGTAATTAAACCCACAGGAGATGATGAGATCATGAAATGAGGTAGTTTATAGGGAGAAAAGGAGAGGGCACAGGACAGAAACTGGATGGACTTCTGTGGGTACAGGGTGTCTGAATGATGATCCGGCAAAGGAGACTGAGAAGAAGCAATCATGGAGGTATGAGGAAAAGCAGAAGAGAACGCTGTCCCAAAACTCAAGAGAGAAGAGAGTATCAAGAAGGAAAATGATCAACAATGTAAAAAGCTGTAGAGATGTCAGAAAGAATGAAGATTGAGAAAAGGCCTTTGGATTTAGCAACTCAGAAATCATTGGTAACTTTGGAGAGAGTAGTTTCAATGGAATGATAAGGTCAGAAGCCAGATTATAAGGGGTTAAGAAGAGAGTGAGAGGAGAGAATGTGGAGGTACCTATTGTAGATGGCCTTTCTAAGGAGTTTAGCTATAAAGAGCGGAAGATATATGCAACAACAGTAGTAATGGAAAGCTCAAGTGAAGGTTTTCCTAGGATTAATTAGACATGGACATGTTCGTAGTCAGTAAAAATGAGACAGTGGACAAGGAGATAATGAAAATAAGTGATAGAGTGGGGATGATAGAGGAGGCACTCTATTAGAGAAGATAAAATGGAATGGGATTGTGTGAGCAGGTAGATGGGGTTAGCCTTGGTAGAAAGTAAGGCTACCTCATCATCTGAGGCAGGGATGAGGAAGAAGATAGTGCCAGAAGGCATCTGAGTGATAAGACATAAGAAATAGGAGAGAAGAGGGAGCTCACAACAAATGGCCTCAATTTTTTTTTTCCTGCAAAATATGAGGCAAGGGTCTTAGCTGAGAGAGTTGGGGAGGGAGAACCACAGAACTTTTGAGGAGGGATGAAAAGGTTTGGAATAGTCATTATGGAGAGTGGGATAATGAGTTGATAAGTGAGGTATAGAAGGATTGCCTAGCAGCAGTGAGGGCCCATGTGAAGTTCTATAGCATCAATTTTTAGTGGATCCAGTCAGAATGATTGCATGTGTGTAGGAGTAAAGGTGACAAATGATGAGAGTTAACCAAGCCTGAGGTTTGGCTTGGTATAATTGGCAAAATGATAAGGGGGCTAGGGATTCAAGAGAATAGTACAGTGTAGAGTTGAATTTGTTCACCAAGAGGACAAGATTGGACAAAAGAGTGGTTAGTGCAAGAGAGATGGTCTGAAAGAGAATTGAGGGGTCACGGGATTAACGGTTACAATGTAGATTAAGAGTAAGATTTGGCAAGAGAAAGCAAAGAGAGAGGTAAAAAGCCAATGGGTTATAGTTGAATAAGGGGATTTCAGAATTCTTGAACATGTAGGTGGCCCATTTGTGGATGACGGCAAGATCAAGGCTATGATTATCTTTACACAGTGGAAGAGTAGCTAATGGGAAGTAAGTTGAGGAACTGACTGGTTAGGGTGTTTGAGGAAGAGTCAATATATATGTTGAAGTATGAAGGTTAGGGAGAAGAAAAAAATGAGAACTATGTATTGAACTCATTAAGGAAGGATGAGGGATGTCCTGGAGGTTGGTAGACAACAGCCACCAATATTTTGGATGGATGATATATGTATATATATATATATGTGTGTGTATATATATATATATATATATATATGAATAGTATGAACCTCAAAGAAGCAGAAATTATGGTGAGTGATGGAGGTAGGAAGAGAAGATAAAAGTGACAATGGGAAGCAAGAAATATTCCAGCTCATCTGCCTCAACCAGTGAGAAGAGGAGAATGAGCAAAGGTGCAGAAAATACTGGAAAGTGTGGCCAAAAAGGCTGTGTCATCTGGGGAGAGCTAGATTCCAATACTAGCTAGTAGATGGAAGGAGTGAGAGAGGAAAAAATGTAAGGTGAAGGAAAGTTTGTTGCATATGGAACAGGCATTGTCAGGGCTTGATGGTACTTGGTTGAAGCTTTGTGGTTAGAGGGGTTTGGGAAAAAGTAATCACATGGTGGGGGAGGTGGGGAATGGGGTTTGGATGATGACTTACAAGGATTCAAAATTAGATATGAAGTAGATGACCGGATTTGAGAATGTTTGTCATTGAGTAGAGGGTGCCGCTCTTCTTTTCAAAAGAGGTTGGAGTTTGAGTTGGAGGAAAGAGCAGCAATAAAATAAATAAAAATATGATACAACATGGATTATGTTAATCTGTGGTTTTCTAAGTCAATATGCCCCACAGTAATCCATTATTATTTGAGTTTGACACCACTACTGTGAAATGACAAGATCTTTTTTTTCAGATAAGCTGATCATGTCTCACAGATCTTGGATTTTTGAAACTAAATTTTTAGACCAAAGAGAAAACTTGATATTTATCTTTATTCAAATATTCAGAGAGCAAGGACTGTCTTGGTTTTCTATCTGTATCTCTAGCACTTAGTACAGCGCTTTGCACACAAGAGCTTAATAAATGCTTCATTTATTTATTCATTCATTCAGTTAAATCTTATGAGATTCAGTGTAATATTATGGCCTATAAAGATCTTTTTAAGCTTGTGATGCTGTCACACAATGTGTTAGTTATTCCTCCCAGTTGTATGTTATTGGAAAATTTGCTGAGTATGCCACTTATGCCTAATAATCTGTCATCAATAAAAATATTAAATTGCATAGGGCTTAATCCAGAACATTCCCTCTTCTTGAGACCTCCTTCCAAATTGACATCAAGTTATAAATGGTTACTCTTTGAATCTAGCCATTCTACCAATTTTGAATTCAACTACTATGATCTAGCCCCATATCTCTTTCAAAAGAATAATGGGAGATTTTATGAAATTCTTACCTAAAGCCTAGGTAAAATGTACTACAGCATTGCCCTGATCTACCTGTCTAATAACTCTGTCCAAAAAACTATATAGTCCAAGAGTGTGCTGGTAGATGTTTAGCGACCAACTCTCTGAAAAGGTAAGACACACTTTTAAGTTTAATCTTTATTATTAACATTTTCTCCATCACATTTTTAAGTCTAGACAATCATCAGAACAAGGAATTAAGCTCTGATTTATAGTATCTGCTATTTCCTGAGGTGTAAATGTTCATACTGAAAATTTAATAATTGACTTACCCAAGCCCATAGAAGCTAGCTCCAGTACAACTCTGAATAGCCTGGCCACTCCCACAAGGGCCTCTGAAAGCTAGATGAAAGCTCAGAACATAATTTGGGTCAGCATCTATTCAAAACCACAGCTCTTAAGCCTCACTTCCAATGTTCCCTTTCTATCAGACCAAAATGAAAGGATAAACTAACTCCAACAAAGACATTTAATTAAGCAGAATAGCAAGGTAAATAACAAAGACCTGCTCCTCCCCTTCTCCTACTCCAGCTTACCCCATGCCTATACATATAGGGGAATACTCCATTGAAAGAGAAAACATTCATGACCTGGGCCAGGGCTGTCCAAAATGCAGCTGTGGGTGGCATGCGGCCCACAGTATGATTGATGGGGCCCACCTACAAGCATAGAAATTTACATAAATGCTTTAGTAAACGAAGCCGAGCTACCACAGAGCTCCCACTAAAATGGCAAATCAAAATATATTGTCTGTTGTTTCAATAAAAACCTAAGGTTGGACAGCCCTGACCTAGGTAATGAATGTTCTTAGGGCTGAGTGTTAGACAGAGCGCCCCTCTTTCTCCAAAACTCCTGCTTGCTCATTCTCAGAAAAGTCACTGATATCACCTGCTCGTGTCATCTTTAGCCACTACACTTTCATCTGGGTCTCTTCTGAACTGCTTAATCCTCCACTAAATGGTGATTGGGGTCTCTCCTTTCTAAAGGGTGCTTATAGTTCTTTAATCGGCAGAACCCATAACTGAGCACAAGGAGAATTCCTTAGGTTAAATATGCCTGTTGAATTTCTTTGATGCCATTTCAGTGGCAACTACTTCAGATCTTCCTGTTATTTGGATGAGAAAATACTTTTTTAACTCCCATCATGCCCAGAGAGCTGTCATTAGGGCCGTGCAAGATTTATTGTGGGGGGAAGGGGTGTAGGGAGGGAACCTGGGAACTTTGTCCTACAATCCTGTAGATGCAGTGACAAAATTATGGCCAACCTTAAAAGGGAGGAGGTTAGTTCAAATATGATCTATTTGATAAAAGCCATATGGGTTCTTTGTGATCAGTACTTCCTTGTCTAGGAGTCATTTCCACTCAGAGTTTCCATTATTTTTACTCTAATAATATATTCCACTTGGTGGTGGTACTTAAATCCAAAACATCAGTTTCCTTATTTGTTCATCTACCTTTTGATGGGTGTAGTTATCATAAAGAAAGTCTGGGAAATTATTAGCTACTCTGCTTCTGGAAGAGAGAACCAACAGGTATCCAGATACTCAAAGACCTCCATCACTATTATGTCATGTTTCTGTGCCCAAGCTTATGGTCCATCTAGTTTCTCCTGCCTAGGTGGTCTGTTGCATACACACATAACCATATCACATTTTCCCCCCATTGATTATAACTTTAAATGTGCTCTAATTGTACTCACATTCTGGTTCCTAGATTCCCTCATGTGTTATCATCTTTTATTATGCTGTGCTACTCTGACTCCTCCCTCCCCTTTATCCGTTCAGGTTCTTTTCAAATAAGGTATACTCTTCCATAGTCATAGCACAATAATTCCACCTAGTTCAAAATATATCTGGTTGGATAAGTTTGCCTCCTTGCATTAGAATCTCTGGTTCATTTGGCTCATTAACCTCATAGTAAAAATTCTAACAGTTTCTCCTGATGAAGGAAGAAGTAAATTTACATGCTAACACTTTACAGATAGAGAGCTTCAATGATTTGACAAAATTAATCTGTATCCCAGATGCTTGTAATTTTCCTGGCAAGTAAAAGACTCAGAGAAAATAACTGACTGCCTAGATGATACAGCCAGAGAACAGACTTCAAGGAGGCAGGCTTTTTGACATTTTATAGACACAGGGGAACGAGAGAAAACAAGAAGGGGAAAAAGAGGGAGGGTAGAGAGAAAGAGCAAGAACATCAAAACAACTCATTATAGCTCATTTAGTACTATTGCTCACGTTACCAGGAATGCTTCTCCATACCTACTAAGGAAGAGAATTAATTGGAGGCTTAGGACTACAGACTCATGGTACAACACTGCTTTTCATCCCACAAAATCCAAACTGAAAATACCTTGCTAACGAGGGTTACCAGAATGTTTGGAAAGTGTGATTATATACTATATAAAAGTCATAAAGACAGCAGGTCCAGATGGTGAGCATCCTAAGGTGATAAGTAAATTGGCAAGTACCCTCACTGAAGCCCTTGCAGTTCATTTCAGACAATTACAGTGAATGGAATATTATAGGTTGCAAAGAGTAAATGTGTCTAATTTTCCCAGAAGAGAAGAAAGACAGCCCGTAAATCAGATGCAAAATGAAAGAAAATTTGGGGAGGAAGGGTGAAAATCAGTAAATACTTATGAAACAGTGAAATCATGAGCAATTAAAACTACAACTCTATTAAGAATTGATCATGGGAGACCAAATTTCACAGCTTTCTTTGTTAAGAATGATTTGCTAAACTGGATATGAGAATTAACTAGGGGTAACAAATCTCTGCTTAGTGAGAAATCGGTGTCAAGGGCTCTCTCCAGTTCCCAGTTCTGGTGGGAAGAGATCTATCTTTTAAGAGAAGAAAAGAAAGATAAGCA
This sequence comes from Trichosurus vulpecula, assembly GCF_011100635.1. NCBI lineage: Eukaryota > Metazoa > Chordata > Mammalia > Diprotodontia > Phalangeridae > Trichosurus > Trichosurus vulpecula. Next base: position 234,521,889 of record NC_050573.1, on the reverse strand, counting down.
GTGTTAAGAAACTATGAGCTGAGGAGATTAGTGGCTTTGCAGGGGGATTTTGAGCCTTTATTTGAAGGTCACTTGACATAGAAAACTGCTGGCTGATGGTTACTCTCCCACTCCAGAACTGAGAATCTGTCTCACCAGAGTTGTCAGACTGACTTGTCAGGAACAGGTAAGTAAGAGTTTAGTCAGTTCTGGACCAACTACATTAACATAGGCAAACAGTAGTACAAACAGTCCAGCAACGGAATACATCTCTTTTTGTAGTAAATTTGCTGTACTTCTCCACAAGACAGCGTGATGTAGCAAAAAGAACATGGACTTAAGAATCAGAACATCTGGAGCCTTTGCTCTGTCATCAACCTTGTGACCTTCATGAAGTCACTTCATTTTATATCCGGTTTCCTTTATTCATGTGTGGAGGTGGAATGTATGATCCTTAACGCCTCTTCTAGCTTTAAAAGTCAAAAGGACATCTTCTGAAGGTTGGCCTGAAAATGGCCAATGATAGGCAGTATGCAGCCTGGTACTAAACACTTGCCAAAGATAATCTACAAAGCATATGAAGAGAGTTTAATTGGACTATAGGGGCCATCTCAGGGTATGTGAACCCAGATCTCTCTTTAAAAGTTCCAGGGTACATGATGATTCAGAATTTTGGTGCATTGGAGATGATTAACTCCCTGGCTATTGCCAGCAAATAATAAATAACAACAATAATAAAATACTTATACAGTGCTTATTATGTGCCAGACATTGTGCTAATTGCTTTAAAATGATTATCTCATTTGATCCTCACAGCCCTAAGAAGTAGGTGCTAGTATTATTTCCATTTTACTGATGAAGAAACTGAAGCAGATAAAAGTCGAAGTGACTTTCCCAGGGTCATGCAGCTAGTGTCTGATGCCAGATTTGAACTCCAGTCTTCCTGGCTCCAGTCCCAGTACACTTACATGCCAATGATGAACTAGAAAGGACTTGTTGCTTTGGCATTATGTAAAAAGTCCTGAGTGGTCCCTTGGTCGTTCCCTGTCTTTTTTAAGTGATAGAGAGCCAGGATACTTCATCAATTCAAAGGACCTGAAGGTCCTTCTGAATTTCTTTCTTCCTTCTGTCCTTCAGGTGGTATCATGTAACTCTGAGACTTCCAGTTAGGGTTGCAGAAGAGCTGGTCCTTCTCTACCCCAGTATCAAGGTAACCTTACCAAGATGGCAAATAGTGCATGTAGACCCAACTGGACCAATTTACTCTATAGTTGCCTTTTAGCTTTTTTGTTTATTCTTTCTTGATCTTAGGTGAATAAGTCTCCCAGGACAGTATTGTTCAGGCTTGGAGATTATCTGGTGAGTTAGAGATGTCCAGAGGTCTTGGGTACTTTTGGTCAGAGCTAAATGGTGACAAGAGGAGTCCCTGATAACTATTCTAGGCTACTGTAGAAGAAAATCACCAAAAAAGGGGCTGACTTAAGCCTGACCTGTTTTAATAGAAGATATATACTGGGAATTATTTGAACAGTGCAGAGATGAGGTGAAACATAAAATCCCCAATCAGCAAATCCCCAAACTGTTAAGACATTTGTATTTAGTATTGTCACTTCTTTCATTTTGTTTTATTGCCAGTGTATACATGTTAGTATATATACAGTGTATACACGTGTATGAGTATTTTTATGTATAGGAAATAAATATCTGTCCTATAGTTGATTCATATTATTAGACAGGAGCCTAGACCTAGGCTACTAGAAAATCATCTCTGAATCACCAGAAAGAAGCGGAGTTAATGAGAGAAAGAATATGAGAAAAAAGAATATAACCCCTTATCATTAGAGTCCAGGATCAACTGAAATCAATATAGACCACATGCTTGGGTCTAGTGTAGGCAAGTTCTTTAGGAAAAGAAAGTGGGTAGAGTAAGCCCAGCCCTGTGGGCCCTACAGAGCTCTTTCAATTATATATATATATACATATATACATACATATATATATATATATATATATATATATACATATATACATACATATATATATATATATAAATGAAGAAGAAAACAAGTACATAGAAAAATACGTATCATGCAAATACAAAGTGAATACATATAAATATAAATGTATACAAAGTACACGCAAGTATATGCGTACAAGGTATATGCAAGTACAACATAGTTTGAGAGGAAAGAAACTAAGACTTGTAGGGATGAGGAAAGGCTTCATGCAGAAAATAATGCCTGAACTGCATTTTAACAGAAGAGAGGGATTCTGTGAGGTGGATATAAGGACAGAGTAAATTTTAGGCATAGAGGATGGCCAATGCAAAGGCATGAAAATAGGAGATGGAGGGTCATAACTTGGGAACAGTGTGAATGCCAGTTTGACTGGATCATAGAGTATGGAGAGAGACTAAGATCCATTGAGGCTGCAAAGATAGGTTGGTGGCAGGTCATACATGGCTTTCAAAGCTAAATATTGGATTTTATATTTTGTCCAAAGGTAATTGTTGTAGTTTGTCCTTCACCGTGAAGATGACCAGTGACATCACAGGGTGATGTCTTGATTTGCATGTGAATTGGATTCAAGTGAGGCAGAGCTGTGCAAAGTCATCAGCCTCACTCTCTTTTCCAGAGTCATAGAAGTCCAGTGGCGAAACCAAAGTCAGAATGACTAGTGATGGCTTGGGATACAGTGAACCTTGGCATCTGCAATGTCTGACCAAGCTCTAAGTGCCCCACAGCATCTGCTTCAGCCACCTTCATGGCTGTCAGAACAAATTGCTCTCATCTGTCAATTTTGCCTGGAGAAGTCTTCACATACTTAGAGTAGACACCTCCCTAAATCCAAAGGTAACAATAGGAAGTCATTGAAATTGGTTGAGTGTGGGAGTCACGTGGTCAGTCCTGCACTTAAGGAAAATTACTTTGGTAGTAGTGTATAGGACGGACTGAGGGAGAGTGAGGAGTCCAAGATAATAAACCTAACTATGAACCTGAAACTCCAGAAGGATCATGGTGCCTAGAACAGAAATAAGAAAGTTTGACGGTGAGAAGGGTTTAGAGAGAAAGATAATGAGATCAGTTTTACACATGCTGAGATTAAGATATCTCTGGGACATGCAGTTTGAAATACATAATGGGCAACCAAACTGAAGCTCACAGGAGACACTGAAGCTGGATATATAGACTTGGGAGTCATCTTCATGGAAGCAATTAAAGCCATAGGACCTGATAAGATCACCAAGAGAAAGTACAATTTTATTCTTAAGGATCTTGGACTTTTTGATTAATATGGATTACGTAAATCACATGGTAGAAGTTAGATACCCAATTGGCAAGCTTGTGAGTCTTCTTCCAGCTTTGTTTAGCAGCTTGTAAGTGTTAAGTAGGTCAATTAAGCAGGATGAAATCCAGGGCTGAGATTTGGCAAGAGAAGAGTGGCAACAGGACATGACAGAAAGGTATTCAAGAGCAGAAGAAAGTTTATAGTTGAAGCGATTAACTATTAGAAAATGTACTTTTATTTATTTCATTAAATATTTCCCAATTTTGTTTTTAAATTTTTTAACATTCTTTTTTAAAATTTTGCATTCCAGATTCTCTCCCTCCCATCTCCCCAACTTGAGAAGACAAGCAATATGATATTGACGATACATGAGAAGTCATATAAAACATATTTACATATTAGTCAAATTACAAAAGAAAACACAAACAAACAAAAAAACTAAAGTTTTAAAAAAGAATATTTCATTCTGGATTCAGAGTTCAACAGGTGTATCTCTCTGGAGGTAGAGAGCATTTTTCATCATGGCTCCTTTGGAATTGTCTTGGGTCACTGTCTTGATCAGAGTAACTAAGTCTTTCATTGTTGATCATTGTTACAATATTGATGTTGCCATGTACAATATTCTCCTGGCTCTATTCACTTCACTTTGCATCAATTTATAAAGACTTTCCAAGTTTCTTCTGAAACCATACTGTGCATCATTTCTTATAGCACAATAGTACTCCATCACAATTATATGCCACTACTTGTTCAGCCATTCTCCAATTGATGGGCATCCCCTCACTTTTCAATTCTTTGCCACCACAGGAAGAACTACTATAAATATTTTTGTACATATAGGTCCTTTTCCCTTTTCTTTGATCTCTTTGGGATATAGATCTACTAGTGCTATTGCTGGGTCAAAGGGTTTGCACAATTTATAGCCTTTTGGACATAGCTCTGAAATGATTAACTAATGGTCCAAAATTGGTGAGAGTAAAAAGTGACATTAGAGCATGGTTAGTGGCCTAAGAAAATAATGAAGGATGGAGGAAATTGAACTCTCAATAGGGACAAAGAATAAGTTAGGAGGCATGAAGCAAAGGGGGAAATGGAATTGGAGGTTAGGATTAGATAGGACAACATCTAATTACGTAAGTGGAACAATTGTGGGAAAAGGCAAGATCTGGCTTAGCTGTGATAAAGGAGTAGCTTGTATGACTTAAAGGACTTGAGAAAATAGGAGATTCAGGGGTTTGAGGGAGCATCTATAACTGAGGGGTTTTTACCTGTCACCTACAGTTAAATTTCAGGAAGTCCGCAAATGTTATTTGCATTTTATCTGCTTTATTACACTGTGAGCTTCTTGACAGAAGGGACTGTTTTTTTTTATTTTTTAGGGTTTTTTTACCTTCCTTTTTAATCTCTAATTCTTAGCATAGTGCCTGGCATATAGTAAGTACTTAATAAATGCATGTCGATTATATTTTTCAGTAATTTAATAACTGTATTTCAATATAATTGGTTTCCTTTGTAATTCAATGTATCTTATTTTATGGATGTAAAAACATTTTTCTTAGAAGGGGTCCGTTAAGTTTGCCAAACTTCCCAAAAGGTCTGTCACACTCTAAAAAAAAAAAAAAAACAAAAGCTTAAGACTCCTTGATCGTCATAGAAAATAAAGTCCCATAGGATAAGAAATGGAAATGGGGAGGAAAGGAAGATGGAGAGACAAGGACTCAACTTGAGAAAGGATAGAGAATGGCCTGGGTAGGATGCATTAGGGGCCTGGGGAGGAGTGTCAGTATATTATAGCTAATTTAACAGTCTTCTGAAAAGCCCTGAGTTAACTTTAATTCTCACCTTTGATATTTATTTATAATCTTTCATAAAATGGGAGCTCAAATGGGGTAAGGTAATAATTAAACATCACATTTATGTACAGATTTCATAGGGTTTTTCTTACAATTTGCGCCATGAGCCAGGTAGTGTTAATTGTACAACCTTCATTTTACAAATGAGAAAAGTGAGGTTTTTGAGAGGTTAGTCACCTTGTCTAAGGTAACCTGCTCATAAACATTGGAGCTAGGGTTTTAATACACTTCTTCTGATATCTGATTCAGTGTTTTGTTCATGATACAGCCCAGTAACTCTCCTTCAAGTGTCTTCAATCTGAGGTTTTTAACTCTCTTCATTAATTTTAATTTATAGAAAGATGGGTCTCATACTTTGCCACTGATTTCAAAAATGAATTTAAAGCATACATGAAGACTTTAGAGCAAAGTGGTAAGATATTCATCTTATTAAACTGACCTATTGATGTTGTTCTGTGGCATATGCAGAAGAGAAGAAACACTAATACATATAAAAATAAAGCATCAAAAGGATCAGGCAGAGAAAAAAGTCTCCATTGCAACACTGCATGAGTCTGGTTTCCTGTGAAGAGTGACAAGGAGTGTTTGTTAACTTCAATCTGATAGCTCTTTCAAGAGCAAAGCACTTACTGCAGCTTAGGTGACATAGTGCTGTGCTAAAGAATTGAGTCAATATTGAATTAGAGGGAGAGATATTTCCCCCATTTATTCACCAGAATTGTATGTGCAAGTGCTACTTCTCTGGTCAAGTATTTACCAAGACTGAATTTTCTCAGCTGATCTGACTTAACAAGTTATAGCAAGGCAAGATGCTATTTGCTTTCTAAATACAAGGTACCCATCTATTGGATATCCTGGAAGTCAGTAATGTGGTTACTATAGTAGTGTAATAGTCCTAGTAATTGTCACTAATAGTAATAATTTACTATAATAGTAAATACTACTACTATTAATAAATACTTCTCATGGAAATTTTAATGATATCAAAAGATTATTTGGTCTCAATAAATATAAAATTCTTAGTGTATTGTAAGGAAAAAATAGAGACTGGAAGCAATGAGCTTGCATCTAGAAGCCAAACTGAACCAAAAGATGAAGACAGTATTTAGAAATCCCTTGGTAGTCTCCAGGCAAGATATATCAAACAGCAAGCTGTTAAGGATAAAGTCATAGATTTGTATAGCTAAAGACTCATTGATATGCTGAAGTCAAGGATGAATGAGAAAAATGTGTTTAAATCAATTAACACCTATACAATACCAATCTTAAAATACACTTTTAGAAAAGGAAAGGATTTAGGGAGTATTCAACCAAAATATAGGTTCTATAACCCCAAGGCAGTTACAGAAAAATTAACACATTGGACAATGGTGGGGAAGAAGAAAGGAGAAGATTTAAAAGGTATTTTCAGAACACGTGATAATTGCTTTTATAGAAATATTTAGGTGAAAAGAAGGAACTACCAGAGTTCTCTCACAAATTCTGTCAGATAAATCTACAAAAGTGAATCTGAGCAGATTTGAGAGAGTTAGAAGCCACAAGTAGACTGAGAGGAGTAGGAGCACCAGGCACGTGGATTGGCACCAGACCAAACCAACTGGGAACAGCAGAGGAATCCAGATAGCCTGCGGCTCTGGGAGAGCATTGGGTGAGCCAAACTCTGGAGCAGGAATAGGCCCAGGGCAGAAGTACTGAGTACTGGCTACAGGCCATGATCGAACCCCAGGCCTCTCAGCCCAGGGCAGGAATCTGTTGGAGCTCAGAGCCTGCAGCGAGCCACGGGAGCAGCTAACCAGGAGGCCTCCAACCCCAGGCAAATGCAAGGGCACCAGACCAAACCAGCCATGAACAGCAGAGAAATCCAGCCAGCATGCCGGTCTGGGAGGTCACTGGGAGAGCAAAATGCCAGAGCAAGAACAGGCCCAGGGCGGCAGTACCGGCTATGTCCATGATCGAGCCACAGGCCTCCAAGCCCAGGACAGGAGTCTGTCAGAGCACAGAGCCTGCGACTGCAGGAGCAGCTAGCCTGGAGGTCTCCGACCCACAATCTAAAGGTTTGAAACTCGCCTTCATGAAATTCCAGGAGCCGTGATGGCCAGGTAAAACAGCTCATATTCCTCCCTTGAATAAAGCATCCTTTTCAGATCATGATGCAATAAAAATTATTTCTAATAAAGAACCGTGGAAAAATAAGCTAAAAATTAATTGGAAACTAAATAATCTAATTTTAAAGAATGAGTGGGCCAAAGAACAAATCATAGAAACAATTAGTAACTTCATTCAAGAGAATTACAACAATGAGACAACATACCCAAACTTATGGGATGCAGCAAAAGCAATTCTTAGGGGAAGTTTTATGTCTCTAAATTCTTACAGGAATAAAATAGAGAAAAAAGAGATCAATGAATTGGGCATGCAACTGAAAAAGCTAGAAAAAGAACAAATTGAAAATCACCAACTAAATACCAAAGTAGAAATACTTAAAATAAAAGAAGAGATTAATAAAATTGAAATCAAGAAAACTATTGAATTAATAAGTAAAACCAAGAGCTAGTTTTATGAAAAAACCAATAAAATTGATAAACCTTTGGTCAATTTGATTTAAAAAAAGAAAGAAGAAAATCAGATTACCAGTATCAAAAATGAAAAGGGTGAATTCACCTCCAATGAAGAGGAAATCAAAAGAATAATTAGGAATTATTTTGCCCAATTGTATGCCCATAAATTTGACAACATTAGGGATATGGATGAAAATCTGCAAAAATATAAATTGCCCAGGTTAACAGAAGAGGAAGTAAAATTCCTAAATAACTCATCTCAGAAAAAAAAATTGAGCAAGCCATCAATAAACTCCCTAGGAAAAATCTCCAGGGCCAGATGGTTTTATATGTGAATTTTATTAAACGTTTAAAGAACAATTAATTCCTATACTTTATAGACTATTTGGGAAAATAGGTGAAGAAGGAGTCCTACCAAATTCTTTTTATGACACAAATATGGTACTAATACCCAAACCAGGAAGGGTCAAAAAAGAGAAAGAAAATCATAGACCAATCTCCCTAATGAATAGTGATGCCAAAATTTTAAATAAAATATTAGCAAAAAGATTGCATCAACTTATCATGAGAATAATACACTACGACCAGGTAGGAAGAATCCATATATCTGTGGTTATGTATAATGTTCTCCTGGTTCTGCTCCGTTCACTCAGCATATCATGTAGGTTTTCCCAGGCTATTATGAAGTTCATATCTTCCCCACTTCTTATAGCACAATAGTATTCCATTATCTTCATATACCACAACTTGTTCAGCCATTCCCGATTGATAGGCATCCCCTTGATTTCCATTTCTTTGCTACTACAAAAAGAGCTGCTATAAATATTTTTGTACATATGGGTCCTTTTCCCACTTGTGTGATCTCTTTGGGATACAACCCTAGAAGTGGTATTGCTGGGTCAAAGGGCATGAACATTTTTATAGCCCTTTGGGTATAGTTCCAAATTGCTCTCCAGAATGGCTGGATCAGTTCACACTCCACCAGCAATGTGACAATGTTCCAATTTTCCCACATCCACTCCAGGATTTATCATTTTGCTGTTTTGTCATTTTAGCCAATCTGACAGGAGAGATGTGGTACCTAAGAGTTGTTTTAATTTGCATTTCTCTAATCAGTAGTTATTTTGAGCATTTTTTCATATGCCTATAGATATCTTTAATTTCTTCCTCTGAAAACTGCCCGTTCATATCCTTTGACAATTTCTCAATTGGGGAATGATTTGTAATTCTTAAAAGTTTGGCTCAGTTCCCTGTATATTTTAGAGATGAGGCCTTTATCAGAGACACTAGTTGTAAAGATGTTCTCCCAATTTTATGTTTCCTTCCTAATCTTTGTTGCATTGGCTTTTTTATATAAAAACATTTCAATTTAACATAATCAAAATTATCCATTTTGCATTTTGTAATGCTCTATATCTCTTGTTGTGTTATGAATTCTTTGCTTTTCCATAAATCTGATAGGTAAACTATTCCTTATTTTCCCAAATGCATATAGTATCAGCCTTTATTCCTAAATCAGGAACTCATTTTGACTTTATTTTGGTATATGGTGTAAGATTTTGGTCTATGCCCAGTTTCTGCCCTACCATTTTCCAATTTTCCCAGCAGTTTTTGTGAAATAGTGAATTCTTAGCCCAGAAGCTGGATTCTTTGGGTTTATCAAAGAGTAGATTGCTATAGTCGTTGACTTCTCCATCTTGTGTACCTATCCTATTCCACTGATCCACAACTCTGTTTCTTAGCCAGTACCAGGTAGTTTTGATGACTGCTGCTTTATAGTGCAGTTTAATATCTGGTATGGCTAGGCCACCTTCCCTAGCATTTCTTTTCATTAATTCCCTAGATATTCTAGACCTCTTGTTCTTCCAGATGAATTTTGTTATTATTTTATCCAGCTCTGTAAAATAATTTTTTGGTAGTTCAATTGGTGTGGCACTGAATAAATAAATTAATTTAGGTAAAATTGTCATTTTTATTATATTAGCTTGGCCTAATCATGAGCAACTGATATTTTTCCATTTATTTAGATCTGACTTTATTTGAGTGAAGAGTGTTTCATAATTATGTTCATATAGGCCCTGGGTTTGTCTTGGTAGATAGACTCCCAAATATTTTTTAGTGCCTATAGTAACTTTGAATGGAATTTCTCTTTCTATGTCTTGTTGATGGGCTTTGTTAGTAATGTGTAGGAATGCCGAGGATTTATGTGGGTTTATTTTATATCCTGCAACTTTGCTAAAGTTGTTTATTATTTCAAGTAGTTTTTTACTTGATTCTCTAGGATTATCTAAGTAAATCATCATATCGTCTGCAAAAAGTGGTAATTTAATTACTTCTCTGTCTATTCTAATTCCTTCAATTTCTTTTTCTTCTCTTATGGCTACAGCTAACATTTCTACTGGGAATACATCTAGCTTATCCCCATTAAAAATAATGCTTGTTGATGGTTTTAGGTAGATGCTATTTATAATTTTAAGGAAAGCTCCATTTATTCCTATGCTTTCTAGTGTTTTTAATAGGAATGGGTGTTGTATTTTGTCAAAGGCTTTTTCTTTGGCGACTAGCCCCGTTGGACCTCTCTTCTCAGCAATACAAAGTTCAAAGATAACTCCAAAGGACTTATGATGGAGAGAGCTATCTACATCCAAAGAAAGAACTATGGAGTCTGAATACAGATTGAGGCACACTATATGCTCTCCATTTTTTTCCCTTGGTTTTTCTTTTTTTCCCTCTCTTTTGTTTTTTGTTTTTGTTTTTTTGGTTTTGTTGGTTTTGTTCCTTCTTTCTCATGATTCATTCAATTGGTCATAATTCTTCTTTATAACTTGACTATTTTGTAAGTGAGTTCACTGCGAAGTTATATGTAGAGGATATATCAGATTCCATGCCATCTTGGGGAGGGGGGCGGGGAGAAGAAAATCTGGAACTCAAAAATATGTGGAGCTGAGTGTTGTAAACTAAAAATAAAAAATCTTAATTATTACAAAAAAAGAAAAGAAATATTTATGGAATAGCATCATGTCACAGATTAACAATAGGTACATGCCACTGAATTTATCAAAAGTGACTAAAGGTAGTTCACCTTTGAATGTAGCACATGAAAAGGCTAAAATCCAAGAGTGGAATGAAAAGATGGGTGATACCCACATGAATTCTACCAACAATATGTTGACATTGAGGCATCGAATAAATGATTTATTTGGATTTAACAGAAACAGTTTATGATAGTAGTATAAAACTGCCATTATCATCAAAAGATTATAGAAATGTTATCCTTAAAGATCTTGCTTAAGGACTAATAGATTATTGGAGATTATGCAAGTAACTGATAGCAGATGTATAACTCTGTCACTGCTGAATACTTAGAATGACACAATCTCAAAGCAAGAACTACGTACCAAAAACTCACTACCCTTCAAAAACTAACAGACAACAAATATACATATTACAAATACAGACCTCTAAATAAATATGAAAATTGAAAAAAAAATTATCTGGGAATCAGTGCCTTATCACTAACAAAACTATTATATGTATATTGCTGTGATTAGCAAGCTTCTCCCTGCAAGCAAAGAACTATAGCTCTTTTACTCTCCCACTATGCTCTAGCTATAGACTTCAGCTGAGGTGTTATTTTTAGGGCCATTTTATACTCTATTCTCCACCGGAGATTAAAAGATTGGGGGTTGGGTGGAGGGGGAGATGCTATAGTTAGCAAGCCTTTCCCTTACTAAAAGTGGTTATAAGTCCTTCTACCTTTTTGTCCAGTGGCTATGAAGCCAAACTACTTCCAGAAAGTAACAGATGCTCAAACTTGGATCATGTTTATTATTTAAACTCTCCTTTTAGTTCCTTCTCCTATTGTCTCTGTCCTACCCCTATTGACTCCGCTTATGAGATTGGGGGAGGGGAACCAAAAATCATGAGGTTCAGAGCAAGCATCCCAGTCTGGATATTAATTTAGTAAATAAGAATTGTTTCTCTTGAGTCATGAGATTCACATTCCCAGACCCTGTTCTCTATATACCCTGAGAAAAGTCTTGGGAAGTAGATATGGCTTTTGAGAACATCAGACCCCTCGTGCAGAATCTGAACTGCAAGAACTATACGGGAAACAGGTAAAGCAAGTAGGTTTGTTCAGAACATATTCGGTACTAGAAATCACTCAAGCATAGAAAAAGACACCACTGAGATGGGCTGTGTTGCCCACCTGGAAGTTTGTTCCCTACTGGTCTGTTTGGTCGCTGTTTGGATCCTGATTGACTCACAATGAATGTAAAAACTGTTTCTGTTTTGGCCTGAGGGCCTTCCCCTCCCAGATATTTTTTTTAAGAAGGCATCCTTTGCTTCATTTTTATTAAGCCTTAGTCATTGAATGTGCACTGCCTCAGTCAAACTGAGACCTGTTAAAGACCTTAGTTTGCAAAGGCTAAGATCCTCCACTGTATCCTAGGCCATCTCCGGCTGTCCTGATCCATGTCTGGCCACTGGACCCAGACATCTCCAGAGAAGAAAGTGAAGTTAATGACTTTGCACAGCCCTCCCTCACTTAAATCCAATTCACTTGCATGTCATGACATCACCTCACTGATGTCTTGGTCCTCTTTGGGAAGAAGGACAAGTAGCAGCAGTCTTTCAATGGCTCTGTATTTATATTACATAAAAATAAATATGTGAAAGGCTCTGGACTTTCCCAGAGAAAGACTATCTATGTCTCCCCTTCTGGGTCCTAGGGGTATCCCTGAGGGATTGGGGGCATCAATTCTCTAATGTTATCAGCTTGGCCCTCCTCCCCATTGCAATGTGTTCTCCTTACTGTTGAATACCAATGATTGATATTTCAGTCTCATTTAACCAATTAACATTTACAAGCTTTTACAAAGGAGTATTTATTGTCAATATATAATAAGAACACATTTTACAAAGTATTCCCCCCCAAAAACTTATGACAATCATATTCCCTCATCTATTACTTCAGTATCTGGGAAGAATGGGCTCACTCTTAAAGAATTTGCTGTAAAACATTCTTTCTACCAAGTTCTCTTCCAAATGTGGTAGAGATGATGAGACTCTTGTCTGTGCTGTTGTTGAGCTGAGTCAGTCAGGTTCCTTTTCACTGTTTCAGTTGCTATGCCATCTATATTCAGCCTCCTTGCAAATACTAGCCTGAACTCTAGTTTCCAGACCTCTGGCACTCACTATTCTCATTTTTCGAAGCTCACAATGGTCTTTCTCCACTACATGATTAGCACACCAGAACTGCTTACAGGAGGTCTGCCCAAATACATGCTCACCAGTCTCCTCTTAAAAATGAACAAATGAATGTAATAACATTTATTAAGTACTCACTATATGCTAGGCATTGTGCAAAGCACTGGGGATTCTATTATATGCAATTGAGATAGTTCTTGTCTTCAAGGAGCTACTGTTCTAATGGTGCAGAATCTGAGTTCAAGTGGGAGGGGGGTGAAGAAGATGTCCAGAGTGCAAGCATCATGGTTTAGAAATGGCTAAGAAGTGATTTCAAATCTCACCTATCATGACCCAGAGTCCCAGAGGAAAAGTCCAGAATCCAACCTACATTTTGTTGCCAAAGTCTTCACAATAGTAAGTTACAGAAGAATCTGTGTACTCTGCATTAAACTTCAAATTAAGTCTAGAAGGGGCTAATAAAATGTATAACTAACCTCATGACTGTTATGGTTTGTCCAAAAGTTACTGTATTTGCTAGGAGAATTCTTCAATAACAGGGCTTCTCTTCTTGTAACAGGGCTGCTCTTGGAGTTCATGAGTATGCTTTTTATCAGGATCGTAGTTGTCCCATGTAAATTCAGGGTAACTTGCTCTGCCATTAACCAGACATGGCGGATGCAGTATGGCCTGACTGGATTCCTTCCCCAGGGAGAGAAGAGGGAACAGGTAGACAGGAAAAACAAAGTGACTGATGGGTCCATTAAGTGCAACCCTGACACCAAAGGAATTTTACTGACACTGTCATTTTTCTTTATATGGCTTACTTGTGATTGGAGTATTCTAAGGTATCTGGGGTCTGATTAATCTGGATTGGCACATTTATTAAGGGACATATCTCCTTTTGTCTATCTCAGTATAAAATTCCACGTTCTCTAACCTCCCTGGTTATCCTCAACCAAACAGCAAAGTTTTGGGCAGGGTTGGTTTCCTGAACCTAGCAAGTATGGTCGTTCCCTCAGGATGGGGAATAAGATCAAGACCTGTGCAGTGGTAAGGTACTCAGACACATGCATCTTCTATATCCTCTATCCACTAAATCAGTTCATATGCCATTCAAAAAACCACTGTGTTTAGATCAACTAAGTGTTAGACTTTGTCTCTGTGCCTTAAAATCCTGGACTACACTGACAGAGTGACATTAGCAAAGTTATATAGGTTCTGGAACTCAGTTTCTCTGGTGATTTAAAAAAAAGAGTCGAAGTTAGTTGATCTAGTTGGAGATTAGAGTAGATCTCTAAGGTCCCTACCAGCTCTGAAATACTATGTTTCTGGATATAATAGCTATAGGGTTAAGCACATAGATAATGTTCTTATCAAAACCATGTAGAATTAAGACTGAAGTGATAACTATAATTATCCAAACTACAAATAAATATTAGAATAAAATAGCATATGTTGTTGTGGGTTCAATGACTGTTTCATCCACTCCACTCACTCCCTGGTAATAGAAGCAGAGGAAAATTAGAAAATATAATATGGCTACGCCTTATAATATCAATGTCAAAAACTTAAGAATGTACCTCAAATGCCCTTACATTCATTTAATAACCTATTATAGATCTGTAACCCATGAAAGTTGAAGGAATAGGTAACTAGGTAGTACAATGGATAAGGGTATTGGACTTAGTTTGAGGAAGACCTGAGTTCAAATCCTGCCTCAGATACTTACTAGTTGTGTGATTCTAAGCAAGTTTCTTAAACTCTCTCCACCTTGGTTTCCATATTCTGAAAATAGGGGGAAAAATAGTACCCCCTTCCTAGGACTGTTGTGAAGATTAAATGGGATTATACATGCAAAGTACATTATAAGCCTTAAAGTGCTTTATAACTGCTAGCTGTTATTCATAGTAGAAGTACTAGTGTGTTAATCTAGGTGAACAAGTTCATGTTAAAGAGATGTGATGTGGTATTGGAGACTAGACCCTGGACTTGGGATCATAAGAGCATAGGATTAAGAGTAGGAAGGAGTCTTAATAATCATGCTGTCCAAACTGCGTTTTATGCATGAATCAAATGAGATCTAGAAAAATAAAATTATCTGCCTAAGGTCACATAGGTAGTTTGTAGCTGAGCCAGCAATCAAAATCAGGCCATCTTGAGGCAGCTGGTGGTGCAGTGGATAGAATCCTAGCCCTGAGTTCAAATCTGGCCTCCGACATTTAGTAGCTGTCTGATTCTGGGCAAGTCATTTAACCTCTGTCTGCATAGGTTTCCTCACCCGGAAAATAAGAATAACAGCATGTAACTACCAGGGTGGTTGTGGGGATCAAGTGAGATAATATTTGTAGAGTGCTTAGGAGAGTGCCTGGCACATAGGAGGTCCTATATAAAAGTTTATCCTCCTCCCTTACCCTTCCTTCCTCCCCACCCCACACCCCACCTTTGACTCCAAATTTAGGAGACAGAAAGCTTTGGGGAAAGACCTTAATTCCTGTTGATGGGGATGAGATACTAATGATCAGACTGCATGTACTAATCAAATGGAACAGTTTTCCAAACTTACTCATGTAACTGAGACAGTAAGATCAGTTCCAAAATAAAAGGAAGGAAGAGATAAGCTATAGTGAAAAGATAGCATCATTCTATGTTACTACCAACATCCTCCAATTAGCATTTAAATTAGTAATATGCACTTCAAGACTCATCAACAATATACTTTACGTCTTAAGCAAAATGCTCTAAGTTCAATTGCTCTGAGTAATCATGATATATACCTCCTACTAATTAGCATTCAATCTTTGTTTAGATAAAGACATTTTTTATCTCTTGATAGGTTTCCTCCCTCTACTACAACTTCTCCCTATATCCAGATGTTCCCCTGAAATAAGCAACCCATAAGGGATGCTCATTGTGTCACTTACCTACCAACAAGTAATAAACCCTCAATATATTCCTCATTCCTTCCCTGCCTACTTACTCACCTTCTGAATAACATTAATTACCCACATTCATATAATATTATGGAGTTTACAAATTATTACATTAATTATGGTAGACAGTGCAATCTCTTTTTTTCCTCACTGGACTTCTGATTTCACTGGCTTTGGGAACTCTATTAATATAGATATGCATCTATTCTACAACAGTCTTAAAGATTTGCCTTGGGTACTGACAGACCAAGTGACATGTCCAGAGCCAGACAACCAGTATGTATCTGAGGCAGGCTTGAACTCAGATTATCTAAGAGATCAGCTTTCTATTCATTAAGTCAAGACTGCCTCTCATCCAGACGTTTAAGCACTTGTTTTCCCCCATCACATACATGTATTCACTACCAGACTGGAATCCTTCCGTTCATGTACTTGTTACCAATTGGCAATGAATACTCTTTAATATATACAATTCATGTCTCAGATCATTTTATCTCATTTCTTTCACAACCAAAATAGCAGCTGTCCCTAATCATTTTAAGCTAGATGCCACAAATTCATCATAACAAGCATTATCACCTTCTCCTCTCAGCCCAGAAAGGAGGGATCCAATCAAGTGTTCCAGAGCAGTATCCCCATCCTTTGTGAATTGAAAAATAAATATGTGCCAAGCAGATATAGGACTCCCCTTCCCACCTGACCACTCTATGATGGAGGAGCTTTTATAATTACATTTAGTGCACCTGAAACTGTCTGTAGTTCATGAAATATGATTATAAAAAGCCCCTCCATTCTGGAGTGGTCAAGGGCAATACTAAAAGTGAAAGTTGGCTAAATATGTCACCAGGAGACCCAGAATTTAGGCTATTTAAAGCAGATATACTTGCATTCCATTAAAGATTTCATTAAAAATCTGAGCCAGGGAATTTCAAGCTATGTATTTAATAATACCATCCTGTATTTGAAAAGAGCTTTCCATATCTCAAAGCACTATTGTACATAATACTCAACATCAACTTGTGAAGTAGATAAGAATGACATTATTATCAACCCATTTTACAGATCATAAACCCAAGACACAAATTGATAAAATGAATTGCTCAAACTTACAAAGCAAGTTAGTGATGAAATTGTGGCTGTTACCCAGATCTCTTGACTCCTGCTCAAGAGGAATTCTCTCCACTACATCATGCTGCCAATTCCAAAGCAATTGTCTATAATATTTAACATACTCAAATGGTGCTGTGAACTCAATTCAGGCATTCTCTCCAACAAAGCAGATCCCAACCCATTTATGTCAATCCACAAAACACAATATTTCATATACTGAAGAGTAACTGAATAATGATTATGCTCAGCTCATGTCCTGTTCTGATTCATTACCATGGCTATGCCTGCAGCATGCAAGCCTTGGAAAGTTGTTGTTGTGTTTTTATTGAATATTCTTTTTATGATTAATTACATGATTATGAACAAATATGAGTAAAAGAGCAAATTTTAGAAAGGCCTCAGTGCTGGACCCAGGAACAGATGATGCATATATTGTCTAATTCCACTCCATCTTTTTGCCTGTCACATAAAATTAGTTGGCTAAGTAATTAGTTTGGGAGGCTCCACAAACCAGGACTGGGACAAAAACACAAGTGTTCCTTGTTCCTATGTGGGCCACTCTATTTTTCTATTAATGTATAGGAATAAGCAAAAAGGGCATAAGAGAATTTACCTTAGATATAGGAAGGAACTTAGAGACCATCACTCCTCCCTTTTTACATATAAAAGCACAAAGAATCATGCAATTCTTAGACCATCTATAGATGATAATTTAATCACTATTTATTAGCTACTATGTATCAGGCCCTGTGTCAAAAATTTTAAAAAACTCTCCCCTTAAGTAGCTTGCATTCTGTCAGGAGAGACATATATACAAAATAAAGGCAAGGCAAGTTTGGGGTAGAGAAAAATGTAAGAAGCTAAGAAAAAGGGTAATAATGTTCTATGTAGGCCATGTGGGTAGAGAAAAGGAGACAAACTGAAAGATATTTAACTGCATGTAGTCATAATGTGTGATTTTGGAAAATAATTTTTAAGTAGGAAGGAAGGAAGGCCAGTAGTACCAGATCACAAACAACAATCATTTGTTACAGCTTAAAAAAAAGGAAGTTCATAAATTGATCATATCAGATACACAAGATTCAAAAGCAATCAAATTTAGTAGCATATTGTTTAATAAACTCAAAGACACTAATTACTGGGGAAAGGATTCATGAAAAACTGCTAGGAAAATTAGAAAGTAGTCTGGAAGAAATTAGAGTTAAATCAAGATCTTGCATGCAGAAAATCTTTAAGTAGAAAATGACTTAGGTATAAAAGAGAACATAAATGAGAGGAAAACAAAAGGTATGCCTTTAACTGTTATGGATAGGAGTAGAATTTTTAATGAAATAAGGGATAGAGATGAGTATAAAAAATAAAATGGACAATTTTGATTAAGTAAAAGTGAAAAGTTTTTTCACAAACAAAATCAATGCAGTTAAACTAAGAATCTAAAGCATTAACAGGGGAAAATTTTTGTGGGAAATTTCTTTGATAAAACTCTGATATCTGACATCAACAGCAGAGAGGTAAAGGCAGCAGTGGCATGAGAAGTGAACTCAAGCAGGATATGGGAGCAGTCAATTGAGAAAGGGAAAATTAGAACCACAATCATCAGGGACTATTATTAACTGAGATCCATCAGCCATAACAGCTCCTGTCCACCTGTAGGCTGGTGAACTGGGGATATACAATAGTTCTAACTTTCCCTTTTAATCTATGAGCCTGAGTTGGAGGTGGGGGAAAGGGAGAAAATGGAATATCCTTTTAAGTTCCTTTCAATGATCTATAGGTATATGCACCCAGATCTTTTTCATTCATACCAAAGATCTGAGTGAGTACAGGCACAGTCAAAAGAGTTTATAGATGTCTTTGAACTTTTATTCCATGTTATTAAAAATATGTGATTATAACATACTAAGTATTTAACTCTATCAGTATAGTGAAAATTGATCTGAGAGTATAGAAAACCTTTAAGGAATGGGGGCTCTGAGTCAGCTATATAGATAGTAGATTTCATATTTTAATATTTGATCAAAATTTCCTTTCGATTCCTACACTAAATTGGAATCCAATCAGCAAGGACTGACATCAAAGCTACTTCTGTGTCTAACCTGTAACAGTGGTGCTACCATATTGTATATGGGATAGCTACTTTGGCACACTCAGGCTCCCAACCATGCTAGAACACTTTCTAGACAGGGATCATATGGCAGAGGTTCTCACGTTTGCAGACTTTTAGTGCAACCTGTTAGATGCCTCAGATATTGCACCGTGACCTGATTTAAACTCAAATGGCTAGAAAAATGGACCCAATAACAGCTTTGAAATCTACGTGCATAATACATGCAGTGCTAAACAAAATGAAAAACACTCTTAACCAGGGCAACACGAATGGAGCAACAAAGATTATGAGAAGACTGGAAACCATATTTTTCAAGGTTAATTTGAGAGAACTGGAGTTAGCTTGGAGAAGACAAGACTTTAGAAGAATATAACTATTTTCAAATGCATGTAGTATTATCATAAAGAAGGAAGAAGAGTTGTTTTGCTTGACCCTAGAGGCAGTACTATGAGCAGTAGGTAAAAACTGAAAAGGGGAAGAAAGGTTTAGGACTGATGTGATGAAAAGCCTCTTAACAATTACTGTTATCCAAAATTGGAATGAGATGTCTCTGGAATAGTGGTTTCCTCTTCAGTAGTCATCATTAAACAAAGGCTGGACGAGCATTTGTTTGGAATATTGTAGAGGGGCGGGGGTGGTTCATATATAGATGAGACTAGACAGTCTATGAGGTTCATTCCAACTCTGAGAGTCAGTGACTCCTTTTTCTGCCTCCAGCCTCACTTTTGGATCTGCTTACTCTGTGACCTCTAATTTGGTTCAGGATGGCATCTCTTAACTGTCTGGGTCATGACTTGAACCATTCTACTTTTCCCATTCAGATTCTTTGACAGAATCACAGAATATTAAGTCTAGAAGGAGCATATTAATTAATGCAATCTCATTTTACTGATGAAGAAATGGAGTATAGGAGGATTAATTGATTTGCTGAAAGCTATGTCAGAGCAAGGACCTAGGTATTTTGATTTCAGATAAACTTCTCGTTTACTTATCTGCCTTGCTAATGATGATATAGCAGAGACAACCAAATTACAATGTTAAATAAGATTTATGTTTTTGATGCACCAATTTATTTAAATGTTAAATATATTATCTACATAGTGAATAAACTAATATTTAGAGAGGAAGGGAGAAGTGAGAATATGAAATGGTGATTAGAATCCACCCTATTTCAGAATGGCAGCCTGAAGCATTGTACCATTGAGCACTGGATTGTGTGCCAAAAGCTATGAATTCTATCTCTTTTCCTGATGCTTGCTGTGTGTCTGTTAATTAAATTGCCCTTGCCTGCCTCCCTGGAAGACCCAGCCCACCTGGGGGATGATGAGAAGTGACAATATTGAAACTGTGTACCCCTCAACCACTGGCCAAATGAAGCAGGTGTCTGAGCAGGCTTATGTCAGTCCCCTCATCTCTAAGGAGCAGCATTTATAACTGTATATGAATGCTTCTTGGTATCTCCCAAAGGCCTTTCCTTTGTGGAAAAAAGGACAGCAATTCCACCACCCTAATGGGGCCTTAGAGACAATAATTGATTGTGAACATTTATGCCCTAGTTTTAATTAATAAGTCTATTATTCATGGGGAAAACAGTGGTTGCCTCTTTCTTTTCTTAGCCATTTGTTTAGCAATTTGAATAATTGCTAATATAAGTACATCAAAGATCAGAGACAGCATCTGCAAACTTCAAATGCTTGCTACAGAGATTTTCCTACCACAATTTCCTCCTGAAACTAGAGTGAGTGTTTCCAAGCATCTAGTATCCTAAGTTCTCGATAACTTGACACATATATCCAACTTGCATCCTGAGATTCACTAATTTTGAATGTCTTCTATGTCTTAGGGCAATAAGAGAATAATCTAAGTTTTAATAATCCCAGGAAAGCTCCCTTCATGTTTACATTTACAGAATCATGTAATTTAAAAGAAGAATCCTCAGTGGCCCCTCTAGTTCAACTTATATACACAAGGAATGCCCATTATAATGTACCAGACAAGCAGTCATCCATTCTGTGCTTGAACACCTACAATAGAGCGGAAACTTCCCTCTCCAGAGAGAGCGCATTCCACTCTGGGATAGCTCTAATTTTTAGAAAGTAATTCCTGACATCAAACTCAAATTGTCTTCTTTGCAACTTGAGTCTGCTACTCTGGGCTCAGTCCTCTGGGGCCAAACAGAATTAATCTATTACCTTACTCATACAACAGCCCTTCAAATCCTGGAAGACATCTATAATATACCATCCCCTCAGTCTTCTCTACAATACGTTAAATATATCCATTGCCTTCAATCAATTCTCATATGGCTTGAATCCAAGGCCCTTCAGCATCCTGTTTGCCTTCTTACGAACATTCTCTAACTGATCAGTGTCTTCCTTCCATTGTGGTGCCCCAAATTGAACACCATGGTTCAGTTGGAGTTTGACAACATTCAGAAGCCTTTTCAGATGTCCTTATTTATTAGCCTACTCTCCATCCTCATATGACTTTGAATTTATCTATTCATATGAAGCCCTATTCTCCTACCAGCTTCTGACCTAAACATAGTTGGATGTTGTACCTCTAGCCTTATAATTGCTATTATTTTATAATTGCTGTTTTTTCTTACCACTAAAGTACTACTCTGCTGCTTCATGGTGTGGAAATGTCCTTGGGTTTTGTAAGACAATGCTAGCAGAGAAAAAAAACTCTAAGAGAACTAACAAATTTGTAAAGGTTTGAAATGCAGACCTGGTGATACATTGTTATCTGGAGACAATGCTGGCTCAGGTCTTGGGGGACACATTGATAGGAAACTCTCTCCCATTGATTTATAGTTTGACTGAGGACACTCATGGAACAACCTTAAGGCCTTTAGAAGCTTTTAGAAGGGTTTAGGTCTTTAGAAGAAGGATTGTTTTGTTTTTCTTTGCTTTTGAATCCTGAATGTGTATCATAGTGATTTTCAAATAATAGGAACCTTAAAAGTTCTAATTGGATTTTATTATTGAGGAGCAAAACATGCTGACAATGTTACCTATAGACGTCCATATGCATCCAAAAAAATCAATCGAGTTACTTCAAATTACATACATTTCCTGAAGTATGGAACAGAAATAATGATATGCTACCTGTGATACTTCCCTTCATAGAAAATGAACATAATAATAAATGGCCCCTGCTTGTAGGCAAATTCGATCTGTTCTTTTGCAGAGACAATCTGCCCATTAGAAAGGATCTGGTACCTACTTATCAAAACGAATCACAAATGTCATAGTGTGTAGATAAGGTTAAAAGCTAAATGTGTATGTTTTTATTTTATTATAGAAATATAATGCCAGTCTGAGAAGAGCAAACGGTCTGAAGATTGTCACCAGGCCACCCAATTTCTGAAATCTACAGAACACAGATTTAACAGCCAGAAAACAGATGTCAAGGCCAATAAAAGAAAATGATTTGCAGTGTTTTCCCTGAAACAAAAATCAATTTCTTTAGCAAAATCATCTTGTCTATTTATTTGTGTTGCTGTTAAGGTCTTTCTAGTTAGTTACACTTCTAAATGAAGAGAAATGAGTCCTGCTTACCACAAATTAAATGCATTTTCTTATTAGGTTAAAGATCCCTAATTTCATGGTAGAATGGAAAAACAACTGGCTTCAGAGTTGGAAACTGGGGGTTCTGGTCCTACTTCTTCCACTAACCAGTTGTGTGGTCTTAGCAAGTCATTTAACCCATTTGCTCATCTGTAAAATGTTGCAATAGTGCCATATAATCTCTAATGTCCATTTTAGTGCCATGGTTCTAGAATTTTTAATCAAAGCAAAACAAAAATCTCTGTTTCCTGGCTTCCTTCAATTTCCACCAAAATCTCAACTTCTATGAGAAGTCTTTCCTGATATCCTTAATACTAGTGACTTCTTTCTATTGAATATTTCCAATTTATCATGTATGTAGTTTGTTTGTACATAGGCATTTGCATTTTGTGTCTCCCATTAGACTGTGAGATTCTTGAAAGCATAGACTCTCTTCTGCCTTTCCTTGTATACAAAGAGATTAGCACAGTACTTGGGACATAGTAGATACTTAATAAATGCTTACTGACTGACTAGAAAAAAATATTCAGAACAGATTTCATAAGCATCCATCCTCCTTGCCTTAATAGGGTGTTTCATGGTCTTCCTTGGTCAAAATGTACATTAATCAATAAACATTTATTACTATGTGTTAGGCACTATGCTAAGTGCTAAGGATACAAAAAGTGACAAAAGATAGTCCATGACCTCAAAGAGCTTGCAGTCTAACTGAGGAGACAACATGAAGACAATATATACAAGCTACACATAGGATAAATAGGAAATAACTGAGAAAAGGCACTGGAATTAAAAGGGGTTGGGAAAGTCTTCTTGTAAAAGACAGGATTTTATTTGGGTCTTAACGGAAGTCAGGGAGGTCATAAGTTGGAGCAAAGCAGAGAGAGAATTCCAGGCATGAAGAACAGCCAGAGAGAATGCCTGGGGCACAGAGATGGAGTGCCTTGTCTATGAAACAGCTAGGAAGCCAGTATCACTGGATCAAAGAGCACCTGTTTGGAAATAAAGTATAAGGAGACTGGAAAGGTAGGAAGAGGTTAGGTTATAAAGGTTTTTGAATGCCAAACAAAGCATTTTGTATTTGCTCCTGGAGGAAATAGGAAACCACTGAAGTTTTTGAGGAGTTACTTAGAAGGTTAGAGGAGTGACTTAGTTGAACTGGCATTTTAGGAAAATCACTTTAGTAGCTGAATAAAGGAAGGACTGGAGTGAGAAGAGACTCAAGGCAGGCAGACCCTCCAGCAGGCTTTTGAAACAGTCCAGGCATGAAGTGATAAGGGCCTGCGCCAGAGTGGTGGCAGTGTTACAGGAGAGAAGGGGGAGTATTCAAGAAAGGTTGCAAAGATAAAATCAACAGGCCTTGGCAACAGCTTGGATATCAGGGGTGAGAGAGAGTAAGGAATACAGAATTACTCCTAGGTTGTAAGCCTGAGAGTCTGGGAGGATGGTGTTACCCTCTACAGTAATATAGAAGGTAGGAGGAGGGAAGGATAGAGGGAGAAAGATAATGAGTTGAATTGAGCCAGCATGGTACCTAGGCAGCAATATATCACTAGGCCTATATTCTAAACCTTATATATTTTTGGTACTTGTGTTGGTAAGCAAAATGGGCTCCTTAGCACTTAGTTCAACAAGTGCCCTTGAAGAGTTTGGCTTTTGTTTGCTTTGAGTAATTCAACATATTTCATTGAGTCTTACTAAGTGCTAAGTCCCAGGCCCAAATCCTTATTAGGTATAAAACCTATGTGGGTGTGGATTGGCAACTAAGGTGGCACCCAAGGTGGGGCTAACTCCAGGGAGGGCCTAGTTTACGTGTCTGGGACAGCAGAGGCTTTTAGACAACGTGGGTTTAAGTCTGCCTCTTTGTTGACAATTCTAGGTCACGTGGGTGAGTCTCATGGGTGACTCACCCCTGACGCTGTAAAAGATATAAAACCAGGGGTTGGCCTTTTCTTCTTTGGAGCTCTTTACCCACAGCAGTGGTGGTGCGCGTGACTCTGGGCCAGCCCTTGTTCTGAGCTCCTGGGCTGAACCTAAATGTTGGTAACTATGAATCTATATTTGGTCTGTCTGTTGATGTTTGTAATTTGTTTGTACTTTGCTCTGAAGTTCAGTGTGCTGGTCTTTTCCCTGAATTAAGTGAATGATATTTGTATGCTGAATTAAAGTAAGCTTGTCAACCCCTTCACCTTGCTTTCCTTAGTTAAGCAGATCAAAAGAACCTGTGCTATTGGCAGCTTTCCAGGTGCTGGCTGTGGGTAGATCTTGCACCCCCACAGAAGCTGCTAGCCAGATTGTTGAAACAGTACTGTAAGAGCTTTTTTTCCACTGGTACAGTCTTAGCAAACCCAAGGTCATTTCCAAAACGTGAGTTAGGAATTTAGTGGCAGAAAAAAAAATAACATTATAAAAATATCCATTATAAGGCTAGTGGTAAGGTATCCAATATGCTTAGGTCAAAATTTGATATCTTAAATGCAATTTAACCTTTTGAGGAATGAAATTTGAGAGGTCATATCATCCTTTTCCTTATCTTCAAGACCAAAATGTAATTGTTTCAATGTTATCATCATAGTATCTGTCATTTATATATAATTTTGAGACTTACAAAGTGCTAACCTGGTAACCACCCTTTGAAATAGGTCACAAAAAGTGGGCATATTCCTATTTCCAAGTGAAGAAAGAAGCTAAGAGGAGGAGGGCCTTATGTCTTTTAAGTGTCAAAGCCAGTGTTTGAGGCCAGTTCTCCTGACTCCAAGTCTAGCATCCTTTCCATTATCCAAACTGTTTGCCAAAGTAATTAGCAGGAGACAACTACTCTAAGGATATAAGAGCTAGCAGTTGTGGGTTCCATTCTTAGTTCCATTCTTGAGTTTAAAACAGAGAAGTTCTATGTCTTCATGGGAAAACAAACCAGCCAGTATAGTGAACAGCAGCAGCAGCAACAACAACCACAATGATGATATTAATAACTAGCATTTATGTGGCCTTTAAGGTATGCAAAACACTTTAAATGCTGTCTCATTGGACCCTCACAACAACCCTGGGAGATGGGAGCTATGGCTATGGCCATTTTATAGATTAGCAAACTGACACTGAAAGAGATTAGGTGACTTTCTTAAGGTCACACGGCTAGTTGAGTGTTTGAGGCAGGATTCAGACTCAGGCTTTCCTGACTCCAAGTCCAGTGTTCTATCCACTGCGCCACTTAGCTGTCTCAATACCCATGAATACCATAGGACTCGGAAATGGAAAAAAATTAAAGACCACATAGTCCATCATTTTTAAGATAGACAAAATGAGACCTAGAAAGGTTGTACCTTGTTCAAGGTCATAGAAGTCGGAGCTCTGACTCCAAATCCAATGTGCTTTTCACTATCCCACATCACATAGCTATCACCGACAGAAGGGAAAGTAGGCTATTCAGGCTAGGAGGTTTCATAACTGTGTTTGTACCTGTAGGAGTAGGAACTGTTTCTGGTGACTAGGTGACTACCCACCAAAGTTCTCTAAGAAATGATAACCAGGGGCAACCCATCTGGATCTTTGAAGTACTCTGAAAATTAGAAGGAGGTATATGATTCTTTTTTTGGTTTTTTTTTTGGGCAGGGCAATTGGGGTTAAATGACTTGACAAGGTCACACAGCTAGTACATATGTCAAGTGTCTGAGGCTGGATTTGAACTCAGGTCCTCCTGACTCCAGGGCCAGTGCTCTAACCACTGCACCACCTAGCTGCCCCAGGAGGTATATGATTTGAATGGAAGATAACACGTTAACAGGCGGTTAATCCCAAGATGAAAGTCTTCTCTCTGTATGAGAAAAATAATGACTTTAGGGGGTTGAAACCATGGAGGCAGAGAAAATGACAATGGGAATGAGTAAATTTTATGCATAGAAGAAGATATTGGATAGGAAGTTTTGTAGTAGGAGAGAATTGCTAGAAAGAAGTATTTCTTTTGTGTTTGTCCTGAATGTCCTAAAATACCAATTCAACTCAACAAAATGTGAAATACGTCTCTGTTTCTGTCAAAAGAGGTTCTGGGTGCCATACTCCTTTGTGCTCTATTGAATATCTTGCACTTTGGTAGATGATGAGAGTCTAACTGGGTAGATGGTGGCTGGAAAGCAGGGACTTACTTAAGCTCTCCCCCAAATCCCTCCAAACACCTGTAAAAAATGACTCTGAACAAATTCTAGAGCTGCAGAACCCACAAAATAGCAGAGGGAAACAGGTCTTCAGCCCAGGAGAGCCTGGATGGTCACTGGAAAGGGTCTATGACACGGTGCTGGGAGCAGAGCATAGCCCAGCATGGGCCATGCCAGGACAAACCAGAACAACAGTCAGCCAGCCAGAAAAAGGCCTTAGGGCCATGAATCATTGAGCTGTGGCAGTTACTAGACCTCTCAACCCACAAACGCCAAAGAGCAGGTTAGTGGGAAACCGTGGGATCGAGTTCAGAGCGCTCCGGCCACTAGCCCTGGGGGTGGCAGAGGTAGTGCAGCAGTGGCGGTGGCAGCAGCAGGAAGCTCCTGATGCTGCTTCCAAAGCTCCAGCATCAGCTGCTTCCCAAGTCCCTGGCTCACATGGTGGGAGGAATCTAGCAGCAGATCAGAGCAGGAGTGGAAGGAGTGCTTTCTCTTGCTGTGCCCTGCTTGGATCTGGATTGCAGTCCTGGTTGGCAGTTCTTGGGGAAGGAGGAGCGCTGCTGTGACAGAGCCTGTGGTAATGGTGGAGAAGTAGCACTGAAAACAGCAGCACTTAGACCCTAAAGCTTGGGACAAAGTACTCTCTACTCTACAAGCAGTCATACCCTGATAAAAAGCTCAAGGGTCAAGTAGTTGGCTTGGAACATGAACAGTCAGTGAAAACAAACTCAGACTCAAATGCTCGCTCAAACTCAAACTCTAGATTCCTTTTTTGGTGACAAAGAAGATCCAAACATACAGCCAGAAGAAGTCAACAAAGTCAAAGAGCCTACATCAAAAGCCTCCAAGAAAAATATGAATTGGTCTCAGGCCATGAAAGAGCTCAAAAAGGGGTTGGAAAAGCAAGTAAGAGAAGCAGAGGAAAAATTGGGAAGAGAAATGAGAGTGATGCAAGAAAACCATGAAAAACAAGTCAATGACTTGCTAAAGGAGACCCAAAAAATACTGAAGAAAATACCACCTTAAAGAATAGACTAACCCAAATGTCAAAAGAGCTCCAAAAAGCCAATGAGGAGAAGAATGCCTTGAAAGGAAGAATTAGCCAAATGGAAAAGGAGGTCCAAAAAACCAATGAAGAAAATACTACCTTA
Source organism: Trichosurus vulpecula (assembly GCF_011100635.1). Lineage (NCBI taxonomy): Eukaryota > Metazoa > Chordata > Mammalia > Diprotodontia > Phalangeridae > Trichosurus > Trichosurus vulpecula. Next base: position 234,494,003 of record NC_050573.1, on the reverse strand, counting down.
AAAATTAGATTGGAGCAAGTAGAAGCTAGTGACTTTATGGGAAATCAAGATATTATAAAACAGAACCAAAGGAATGAAAAAAATGGAAGACAATGTGAAATATCTCATTGGAAAAACTGCTGACTTGGAGAAAAGTTCCAGGAGAGATAATTTAAAACTTATTGGACTACCTGAAAGCCATGGTCAAAAAAAGAGCCTAGATATCATCTTTCAAGAAATTATCAAGGAAAACTGCCCTGATATTCTAGAACCAGAGGGTAAAATAGAAATTGAAAGAATCCACCCATCACCTCCTGGAAAAGATCCCAAAAAGAAAACTCCTAGGAATATTGTCCCCAAATTCCAGAGTTTCCAGGTCAAGGAGAAAATACTGCAAGCAGCCAGAAAGAAACAATTTGAATATTGTGGAAACATAATCAGGATAACACAAGATCTAGCAGCATCTACATTAAGGGATCAAAGGGCTTGGAATATGATATTCCAGAGGTCAATGGAGCTAGGATTAAAACCAAGAATCACCTACCCAGCAAAACTGAGTATCATGCTCCAAGGCAAAATATGGATTTTCAATGAAATAGAGGACTTTCAAGCTTTCTCAATGAAAAGACCAGAGCTGAATAGAAAATTTGATTTTCAAATACAAGAATCAAGAGAAAGGTAAACAAGAAAGAGAAATCATAAGGGACTTAATAAAGTTGAACTGTTTTGTTTACATTCATACATGGAAACATGATACATGTAATTCATGAGACCTTTCTCAGTATTAGGGTAGTTGAAGGGAATATACATATATATAGACAGAGGGTACAGGGTGAGTTGAATATGAAGGGATGATATCTAAAAAATAAAATCAAATTAAGGGGTGAGAGAGGAATATATTGAGAGAGGGAGAAAGGGAGAGATAGAATGGGGTAAATTATCTCACATAAAAGCGGTAAGAAAAAGCAGTTCTGTTGGAAGGGAAAAGGAGGCAGGTGAGGGGGAATGAGTGAATCTTGCTCTCATCAGATTTGACTTGAGGAGGGAACAACATACACACTCAATTTGGCATCTTACTCCACAGGAAAGTAAGGGGAAGGGCATAAAAAGGGGGGATGATAGAAGGGAGGACAGATAGGGGGAGGAGGTAATCAAAAGCAAACACTTTTGAAAAGGGACATGGTCAAGGGAGAAAATTGAATAAAGGGAGATGGGATAGGATGGAAGGAAATATAGCTAGCCTTTCACAACATGAGTATTGTGGAATAATATATATGTAATAATATAATATAATTATAATACATGTGTGACCTATGTTGAATTTCTTGCCTTCCTAGGGAGGGTGGGTGGGAAAGGAAGAGGGGATAGAATTTGGAACTCAAATTTTTAAAAGCAGATGCTCAAAAAAAAAGTTGTTTTTGCATGCAGCTAGGAAACAAGATATATAGGGAATGGGGCATAGAAATCTATCCTGCCCTACCAGAAGGTAAGGGGAAAGGGGATGGGGGGAGAGGGAGTGGGGTGACAGAAGGGAGGGTTGACTGGGGAATGAGGCAATCAGAATATATGCCATCTTGGAATGGGAGAGGGTAGAAATGGGGAGAAAATTTGTAATTCAAAATCTTGTGGAAATCAGTGTTGAAAACTAAAATATTAAATAAAAATGATAAAATTCAAAAAAAGCAGGAAAACCAAGAGAAAAGTCTAATAGCAGGGCTGATTAAAGGCTAATCAACAAAGCTTGAGGCCAGCAATTTGGTGTGTGTGTATTGGGTGAGGGAGTTGGACTTGGAGTCAAAACAGGAATTAGGAGTTCTGAGATTTACTAGCTATGTGACTTTGGACAAGTCACTTATACTCCAAGATAAAAAAAAAAAATCTAGCCTTTTTTAGGAGACTGCAAGCTCATATGAGTCAATAGTTTAATGTAACAACCAAGAAACCAAATGGGATTTTAGGTTGTGTTGAGAAGCATAGGTCTCAGAAAAAAGGAATTGGTGGGCCTACTCTACTCTGAACTGGACAGACAATATTGGTATTTTTGTGTTTAGTCCTGGGCATCACATTTTAGGGAGCACATTGATAAGCTTGAGAATGTGCAAGGGAGAGCAAAGTGACAAAGGAAGGAATTTTTGTTTCCTGCCATATGCATATAGGTTGAAGAAACTTGGGTTTCTGAAACAGAATATAAAAGCATTTATGAAATTGCATTGATGTGCCAAGCACTGTGTTAAGAAAGCATTGAGGATACAGATAGAAAATCAAAGAAGTCACTGCTCACATTCTGCTTAAGGGAGGAAAACAAATAATGGATGATTTATATTCATGTTTAGTTCATGGCAGATAGAAGGTCTAGGTCATACTTAGCATGTTGAAGCAGCTAGAGAGTTAGCCCTGAAGCAAGAAAGACCTGGATTCAAGTCCTACTTCTAATGCTCCACAAATCGCTTAACCTCTCAGTAATGCTAGGCAACTCGCTAAGACAAATGTCCCTCTTTTTTGTATCATGCACCGATTTGGCTATCTTGGTAAAACTGATGGGCCCCTTCTTAGAATAATGTTTTAAAATAATTGAAAGAAATGCTAAATTTTAGTTAAAGATTAGTAAAAATCAAGATTGTTTTTCTCCATTCAAGTATAAGAAGCCCCCTGAAATCTATCCATAAACTCCTTGTGGGTTCATGAATCCTAGGTTAAGAACCTCAACTCTAAAATCATAAATTGCAGAGAAATTGCCACCCATATTAGAAGAGGGATTTTCTTCAAAATTTCCACATGCATGTGAAATCACACCTCCAATCCTTGAATAAAAATAATGCTGCTTTATGACAATACTGAAATTGAAACCTTACTTTGTTCTATGTTTGAGGAGAATAAGATGCTGGAGGTTGTTCCTAAGTCCAGCATCTTCACATCATAATCAATATGAATAAAAAAGCTAAACAAACCTGGAATTTATTTTAATAGATCAGTTTTCTTTGGCTTGCTGCCAATTTGGGGAAAATAGACAGAGTTTAGTAGCTTTTAAAACCTTCTCATGGACTTGTAATCAGATTATTATAAGTCCTATTCTCTTTTTAATTAGTTTTTTTTTCTTTATTTAATGAAATATATTCCAATTATAAGTCAAAAAAACTTTTAACAATAATTTTTTCAAATTTTGAGTTCAAAATTCTCTCCCTCCTTGAGAAGGCAAACAATTTGATTTTGATTATACATATGAGCTCATGCAAAACATATTTCCATATTAGTCAAATTAAAAAAAGAAAACACTAATAAAATGAAACAATAAAAATAATTTTTTAAAAAAATGTGCTTCAAAAATATGCTTCAGAATTTATCTGTTTTCTCTCTGGAGGTGGATAGTATTTTCCATCATGGGTCCTTTGGAATTGTCTTGGATCATTGTCTTGATCAGAGTAGGTAAGTCTTTCACAGTTGATTACTACTGTTACTATGTACAATGCTCTCCTGGTTCTGCTCACTTCATTATGCATCAGTTCATGTAAGTCTTCCCACATTTTTCTGAAACCATCTTGCTCATCATTTCCTATAGTACAATAGCATTCCACCAGAATCATATACTGCAGCTTGTTTAGCCATTCTCCAATTTATGTTCAGTCATTTCAGGCATATTTGATTATTCATGACCCCACCTGGGGTTTTCTTGGCAGAGACATTGGAGTTGTTTGTCATTTCCTTCTCCAGCTCATTTTACAGATGAGGAACTTAAGCAAATGGTTAAGTGACTTGGCCAGTGTCACATAGCTGGCAAGTGTCTGAGGACAGATTTAAATTCCAGAAGATGAGTCTTCCTAACTCTAAGCCCAGTGCTCTCCCCATTGCAACACCAAATTCTTGCCACTACAAAAAGAATTGCTATAAATATTTTTTTAACAAATGGGTCTTTCCCCCTTTGCTTTGATCTCTTTGGGATAATGGTATTGCTGGGTCAAAAAGTATACACAGTTTTACAGCTATTTGGGCATAGTTCCAAATTGTTGTTCAGAATAGTTGGACTAGTTCACAATTCCACCAACAGTGCATTGGTGTCCCAATTTTCTGACATCCCTTCCATCTTTTGTTATTTTCCTTTTCTGTCATGTTAGTCAACCTGATAGATAAGCTGATATCTCAGAGTTGTTTTAATTTTCATTTCTCTAATCAGTAGTGTTTTAGAGCATTTTTTCATGTGACAACTGATAGTTTTGATTTCTTCTTCTGAAAATTGCCTGTTCATATTTTTGACCATTTATCAGCTGGTAAATGGTTCTCATTTTTATAAATTTGTCTCAGCTCCCTATGAGGCTTTATTGGAGAAAGTAGCTACAAAAAAATTTCTCCATGTCCTGTTTTCCTTTTGATTTTGGCCACATTAGTTTTGTTTTACCAAAGCTCTCAAATTTCATATAATCAAAATGATCTATTTTACTTCCTGTAATCCCCTCTATTTCTTATTTAGTCATTAACACTTCACTTATCTATAGATCTAACAGGTGTATTTTTTCATGCTCTAATTTACTTATGATATTGCCATTTATGTCTAAATCATTTATCCATTTTGACCTTGTCTTGGTATACGGTGGGAGATGTTGGTATATGTCTAGTTTCAGTCAAACTGCTTTCCAGTTTTCCCAGAAATATTTGTTGAATGTTGAGTTCTCACCCCAAAGGTTTGGATCTTTGGGTTTATCAAATGCTAGACTACTATGGTTTTTCACTACTACATATTGTGTACCTAACATATTCTGCTGATCCACCACTCTATCTCCTAGTCAATACCAGATTGTTTTGATGATTATTGCTTTATAATATAGTTTGAAATCTGGAACTACTAGGCTGCTTTCCTTAACTTTTTTTTTATTGATCCCCTTGATATTCTTGATCTTTTTGTTCCAGATGAGTTTTATTACTATTTTTTCTAAGTCTATAAAATAATTTTTAGTATAGCACTAAATAAGTAAATTTACTTAGGTAGAATAATTTTTATTATATTGGCTCAGCCTACCCATGAGCAATTAATATTTTTCCAATTGTTTAGATCTGACTTTATTTGTGTGAAAAGTGTTTTGTAATTGTTTATATATTCCCTGGACTTGTGCTGCAAGGTAGGTTCCCAGATATTTTATATTGTTTGCAATTATTTTAAATAAAATTTCTCTTTCTACCTTTTCATACTGGGTTTTGTTGGTAGTATATGGAAATGCTAATGATTTATGTGTGTTTATTTTGCATCTTGCAACTTTGTAGAAGCTGTTCATTGTTTCAACTAGTTTTTTAGTTGGTCCTCTAAGGCTTCTCTAAGTATAGCATCATTTCATCTACAAAGAGTGATACTTTTGTTTCCTCATTGCCTATTCTAATCCTTTCCATTTCTTTTTCTTGTCTTATTTCCATAGCCAGCATTTCTGGTGCAATATATGAATAACAGTGGTGATAATAGACATCCTTGCTTCACTACTGATCTTATTGGGAAGGCTTCAAGTTTATCCCTATTACAGATAATGCTTGCTCTTGGTTTAAGATACTACTTATCATTTTATGAGGGACTCCACTGATTTCTATGCTTTCTACTGTTTTAATAGGAATAGGTGTTGTATTTTGTCAAAGGTGTTTTCTACATTTGTTGATATGATCATATGATTTTTGTTGTTATTTTTATTCATATGGTCAGTTATGCTGATGGCTTTCCAAATATTGAATCAGTCCTGGATTACTGGCATAACACAAAATTTGGTCATAGTGATATATTGATACCTTTGTGGTATATTGTTGTAATCTCTTTGCTAGTAATATATTTAAAATTTTTGCATTGATATTCATTTAGGAAACGTGTCTATAATTTTCTTTCTCTGTTTTTACTTTCCCTGGTTTAAGTATCAAAACTATTGTGTCATAAAAGGAATTTGGAGGGACCCCTTTATCTATTTTTTTCAAATAGTTTGTATAGCATTGGGATTAATTGTTCCTTAAATGTTTGGTGGAATTCATTTGTGAATCCATCTAGTCCTGGGAATTTTTTCTTAGAGAACTCGTTGACGGCTTCTTTGATTTCTTTTTCTACAATTGGGTTATTTAAGTATTCACTTTCCTGTTCTGTTTAACTGGGCAGTGTATAATTTTTATAAACATTCATCCACTTCACTTAGATCATCAGTTTTACTGTCATACAGTTGGGCAAAATAACTACTAATAATTGTTTTAATTTCCTCTTCATTGGTGATACATTCACCCTTTTCATTTTTGTGCTACTAATGTGGTTTTCTACTTCTTTTTTCCATTAAATTAACCAGTAGTTTGTTTTATTGTGTTTCTGTTTCATAAAACTAGCTCCCAGTTTTGCTTACTAGTTCGTTGGGATTTTTTACATTAAATTTTATCAGGCTCTCCTTTGATTTTTCAGGATTTTCAATTTGCTTCTCTTTCTAGGTTGTTTTTTTTAGTTACACACCAAATTCATTGAACTACACTTTTTTCTTTTTTATTGATGTAAAGGTTTAGAGATATAAATTTTCTCCTAAGTACTGCTTTGACTGCATCCCACAAACTTTGGAATATTTTCTCATTGTTGTCATTCTCTTTAATGAAATTATTGATTGTTTTTATGATTTGTTCTTTGATACCACTCATTCCTCAGGATTAGATTATTTCATTTGCAATTAGCTTTTAATCTCTGCTTTCATGGCCTTTTATTAAAAGTGATTTTATTCCCTTTATTCCAAATTTAATTTTTCTGCATGTTGTTATATAGTTTTCATGCCCTATTACATATCAATCTTTTTGTGAAGGTGCCATGAACAGTTGAGAAAAAAAGTATACTCCTTTCTACTACCATTCAGTGTTCTCCAAAGGTCTATCATATCTGACTTTTCTAAAATTCTCTTCATCTCCTTGACTTCTTTCTTATTTATATATGGTTAGATTTATCTGGCTCTGAAATTGAATGTTGAGGTTCCCCACTAGTATAGTTTTATTATTTCCTCCTGTAATTCATTTAACTATTCCTTTAAGAATTTGGATGCTGTACCATTTGGTGCCACATATGTTTAGTATTGATACTACTTCATTGTCTGTGGTTTGTTTTAGCAATTTGTAGTTTCCATGCTTATCCCTTTTAATTAGGTCTACTTTTGCTTTTGCTTGTCTGAAATCATAATTCCTGTCTTTGCCTTTGTTTTTCACTTCAGCTGAAGCATAATAGATTCTGCTCCAGCCCCTTATTTTAACTCTGTCTCTCTGTTTCAAGTGTGTTTCTTTTAAACAACCTATTGTTGGATTCTGGTTTCTAATCCATTCTGTTACCAATTTCTACTTTATGGGCGAGTTCACCCTATTCACATTCACAGTTAGGTTTACAAGCTGTACATTTTCTTCCATCCAATTTCTTTTATTTATCTTTCTCTTTTTATTCTGTCCCTCTTCTAAAGTCTATTTTGCTTCTGACTTCTTTTACCTGCCCTCCTTTTTCTCATCTCCCCTTTTTATTATCCCCTTCCCCTCCTAATTCCCTGTTGGGTAAGATAGATTTCTATTACCAATTGAGTACACACATATATTTATGTATACATATATGTGTGTGTACATATATGTATATATGTATGTGTCTATACATATGCATATATGTATATATGTATGCATGTGTGTATATATACATATATTCTCTTTTTTGAAGCAGGTTAGGTATGAGTGAGGTTCTTGAATTGCCTGTTCTTCTTGACCATTTACCCCTCCATTGTAAAAGCTCCTCCTTGTGTGCCTCTTTTACATAATTTCCCTCATTCTTCTTCTGCCTTCCCCCTTCTCCCTGAGCATCCCTCTTTCTTGCCTATCCATTTTTTTACATCATCCCAACATAACTGACTCACTCCCACACTGTCTATGTAAAATCCTTCTAACTGCCTAAATAATGATAATCTTAGAAGATACATGTGCCATCTTCCCATACAGAAAGATAAAGTTAACCTTATTGAGCCTCTTATGATTTCTCTTTCATGTTAACTTTTTTATGTTTCTCTAGAGTTTTGTATTTGAAAGTCAAATTTTCTATTCAGCTCTGTTCTTTTTATCAAGACACTTGAAAGTCAATTTCATTAAATATCCATTTTTTTCCTGGAAGGATTATACTCAGTTTTTCCGAGTAGATTATTCTTGGTTATAATCCCAGCTCTTTTACCTTCTAGAATGTCATATTCCAAGCCCTCTGCTTCTTTAACGTGGTAGTGGCTAAATCTTATGTGATCTTTTTTTTAATCTAATGCAATCTTGATTGAGGTTCCATGGCATTTAATGGTTTCTTTCTTGCTGCTTTAAGTGTTTTCTCCTTGACCCAGGAGTTCTGGGATTTGACCATAATATTCCTGCAGTTTTTATTTTGGGATCTCTTTCAGATGAGTAATTGGTGGATTCTTCTAATTTATATTTTACCTGGTTCAAGGATATCTGGGCAGTTTTCCTTGATAATTTCTTCAAATTATCTTGATAGTGGTTTTTTGTTAATTGAATAATTCTTATATTACTTCTTCACAATCTATTTTCCAGGTCAGTTGCTTTCCCAATGAGATATTTCACGTTTTCTTTTATTTTTTTTTCATTCTTTTGACTTTGTTTTATTGTTCTCTGATATTTCATGGAGTCAGTAGCCTCTACTTGCCCAATTCTGATTTTTAAGGAATTCTTTTTTTCAGTGAATTTTTGTTTTTCATTTTCCATTTGGCCAATTCTGTTTTTATGGTATTATTTTCGTTAGTATTTTTTGTGCCTCTTACTGAACTGTTATTTTTTTTCATAATTTTCTTCCTTTGCTTTCATTTCTTTGACTAATTTTTAATCTACCACTCTTATTTGTATCTTGCTCTTCCCTGTCAACATAGTTATTTTTTATGTTCAGGTGCTTTGTTTTTGTTTTGGGGTTTGTTTTCTTTTTGGTGTGTGTGTGTGTGTGTGTGTGTTTACTATTTGCTCACTTTTACACCCTATTTCTTGATTTGGAAATTTATGTTAATATTGAATTCTGTTCCTGATGAGGGTGATGGGAGGGGCATTCTCTCAAGATTCAGGGTTTTTTGCACTGTGAGAGCTAGTTCTGGGGGTTTGGAATTTTTCAGTGCTTACTGAATGGTGTGAACTTGGAAGATGTGTGGTCCCTGCTCTCTTGGCCTGCACTCTGGTCCTTACCCAGGAAGGGTCCCTGATCCCTTGGGATTGCACCTGATACTGCTCCTCTGGGCCCCACATCTCTTGGGACTGGAATTGGAATTGATGCTGTTCCTTAGGATGCCTGGTCCCTTGGAGCCAGAAGTTATACTACCCCTCAGGGCTTCCATTCCCTCTTGACTCAAAGTGCTCCTCACTGTCTTTGAACTATGACCCAGAAGTGAGTATAGGTGATGGAGTTGACAAACAACTCCTGGTCCTGCAACCAGTGCTCACACAGATATACCCTATAATCTCTTTCTGACCAGTTGCCAGGTCCCCTTACTGTATCTGGCTTGAGAGTTCTCAAAGCTGCTGATACTTCTGTCTTCACTACCTAGTCCTACCACTGGTGTTACATGCTTGGGGGCTCCAGGCTAGTCTCTACCTTCATGTCATACATAGATCTCTCTTTCTGTCCTCCTATGTTATCTTGGGCTGGGAGAATGTGTAATTCTGACACTTTGTTGGCTCTGCCACTCCAGAATTTGATTTGAGGCATTATTTTAGAGATTTTTGGAAGGGAATGTTGGGAGAGTTAAATTGAGTGCTTTCTTATTTTTTCATCTTGGCTGCCTCATATTCTCTTAATAAGACATCTAGGTGGCACAGTGGATAGTAAGCTGGATTTTGAGCCAAGATGAGCAGGAATTGAATCTTGGCTCAACATTTGTTGGCTTTATGACCCAAAGCAATTTACTTAATGTTTCTTACCTTCAGTTTCCTCATCTCAAAAATGGGGATAATCACTTAAATTTTCTCAGCCTTAGTTCACTTATCTTAAAAAAAAATATGGATAACTATAGCGCCTTGGTCATAGGGTTGTAGTAAGAATTCAAAGAGATAACACATGCAAAACGCTTTTGAAACTTTAAAGTACTAGAAAGGTGAAATATTATCTTTGTTATAATTTGACAGTCTTGAGAAGACATTGCCTTCTTAAAATCATACATTAGTGCCTAGGGCAGAGTATTACAAATAGTAAGTGCCTAATTATTGTTTGTTGGAAAAGAATAAAGCAACTTCTTAGGACATGTTCTGACCCATTTGGATTGCCCTGATTTTCACTGCCTAGGGATCCCTTTGCAGAAATAATCCCCCACATCATAGTGATGACATTCCTTAAAATACACAGACAAGATGTTTCCAATGTGGACAAAGTATTTAATTACAAATAACATTCAGATACAGAGGTTTGAGCACTGTCATGTTAAGCCATAGAGATGTTCCCAATTGCCCTGGAAACCTGAACATAGCTATACATCAAACAGGAGAAGTGGCTGATGGACCCATTCCTCATAATCATAAGACAGACATGAACAGTAAACATGGAGATGCTCTCAGAGAAATAAATCACACCCAGTTATTTGCAGGATACAAGCACTTGAATTTATTTATGTGTACTTCCCCTAAATACTTTCATTTCCACTATGCAATATATTCTTGCAGCACACACATCTTCCTTTAGACATTTTTAAACTTTGACTATCACCCATTCTGCTATAAAATTTTGTGATCTTTGCAAACTGCATTTAAATTAATCCCTTTCCCTGTGACTTTATTCCATCTGCGCACAGTGGGAGACCATCTAACAGAGCAGAGAAGAGACTGCATTCATTCTTCTGCTAATATGTATCCCATCCGTCACAGAAAGTATAACATATTGGGATTCTGGAATAAAAATTTTAATATCAGTCACCATATTTCTCTGCTAATCCTCCGCTCTGCTATTTCATCTAGACAACATAAACATTGCCATTAAGAGGCTAGGAGATGGGGTAGAGAAGTTTGAACAAAGGCGAAATAACTTTTATCTCCCCTACAAATCTCATCTCTTTGCCCCAATCATAGAATGTTAGTGACAGAAAGGTCTATAGTTGGCATCTTAAAATTTTAAGGATGGAAAAGCCGTAAGGACTATAAAAAGGCTTGCCGTATCTGAAATGGCTTTTTTGACTATGAGTCACAAGGCTTGAAAGAGAAACTATTTCTCACACACACACACACACACACACACACACTTTAGCTTACACAATCACAAAGGCTACCTTCATTTTTATGTGTGCAAGCTTCAAAGTATTGGGGAAAAAGTGAAATGAGGTGGAGAAGAGGAAGAAATTCTGTGTGATTTTTATGAAACATTAAAGAAAAAAATCATAACTGGCTTGAGGGTAGAATAATCTTTCCCAAAATGAGTAAAGGGTACTAATGAAGACCTACAGCTTGGGATTACAATAATATTATCAAACAGTATCTGTCATACCCTAGGGGTCCTCCCTAAAACATGGGCCAAGGGCCAGTTCTAAAGAGAACTGCCTACAATGTAGGAGAACCTCATCTCTCGAGTCCAAGGGATTCTGTCTGATGTTCATGATTGTATTAAAAGAAAACAAACAAGAGTACCTTGCCCACAGGGCCTGATTTATTTCAAGACTTCAAATGGTGAAAGGAATTGTTGATGTCCTCAAAAGATTTCTGCATAGAAGAGGATAAATACCATCTACCACTACACTGTGATTCCAGAAAAAAAAATGGCCTAAAAACTTGCTCTTGAGAAATCTCAACTCTCTCTTTTTTAAATAGGGATTTTAAATATACACTTTCCCCCTATCTATGCTCTTAGTACCAGTGGGATCTACAAATGGCTGCTGTCCTAGCACTTGGCTTTCAATTTGCCTTAGTAGTACTTTAACTGTACCCCATGAGAGCCTCTTCCTTTGTATTTCAAAGTGACCCGAAATGATAATCTCTCACTTTGCCACCATGTTGTTTGTTTTGTTTTGTTTTCTGGAAGATGCTAAGACAGTGAGGAAGGTATTCAGGGACTTCACAGTTGGTCAATCAAACTCACTTCTACACAGATGCAGAAAGGCAGAAGTGGAAAAAAAAGAAAGCTAGAATATTAAGCCCCAAGAAGAAATTGTGCTTCAAACTGCACTTGCAATTTCAATTTCACTTTTCTTCCTTTGATATGTTTAAGAGGCACTGCCAAAATATCAACGTGGTCACCTAATGCTCTTGAAAGCAACACGGTCAGCTACTGTGGCATCACACTACCTCTAGGTGCTAACTGCGCTTTGGTTGGCTTTGTTGGTAATGTTACGGTGGGACACATTGGATACTTAGAGGAAGGCTGGAAAGAGAGCAGTACTACAAAGAAGACCAGGAAAGCTTGGCTATTTCTTTTCATACTTCTTGGTGAGCTTCCCCACCCCTAGCTGCAGCCTGTTCCTGCTGGTTGTGGTACATTCTTCCTTTTGTTGGCTCTCCCGGGAGACTTGTTGTACAGCTCGAAGGATGGCATTTTGGACAATCTGCTTGCTGGCATTCTGTAATTTTGCTTCTTCAGGTTCAGATCCAGGTTTCTCACCTAGAAAGTTATAAAAGGGAAAAAGAGGAGACTAATTTCAAAAGAAACACTGCCACATAACAACAGTAACAACAACAGATTTTATTAAGCACCTACTATGTGCCAGGTGATGGGAATAAAAATGCAAAAAATGACATAATCCCTACTCTCAAGGAGCTTATATTGTAAAGGGGAGACAATTAATATAAATATATGCAAAATAAATACAAAGACAATAAATATGAAGGAGTTAAAATCATTTACTCCAAAGGTCACTCAGATATTCATTCTATAGGGAGCTTCTCACTTTTTCAGAGATTGTAAGAGCAGGAAACCACTAATTAATCTCTTCCTTTGGTAGACACCTTTCTCTATGATGCTAAAACAATGGTACTCTAAGTTTCAATAAATATAAAGACTTTAGCTGCTAGGATAAGGATTCACTATATGATAACAAAAAAACTGCTAGGAAAATTAAACAAAAGTTGGAAAAAATTAAATTTGGATCAACACCTCAGACCTATAAAAAATAAGCTCCAAATGGGTGTTTTACCTTGATATAGTCAAACCATAAAAAAATTAAAGAAATGTGGAATAAATTATCAGGTCTATGGAAAGCAAAAAAAAAATCATAACCAAACAAGGAATAGAGAAGATCATGGTTGACTGAATAAAATTAAAAATTTTTGTACAAACAAATCCAAAAAAGCTAAGATTAAGATATAAACAATGGGGGGGTGGACTTGATAATGTCTCAAATATGAGAAACTGAGTCAAATTCATGTGAGTAAGAACCATTCCCCAGTTGACAAATAGTCTAAGAACGTTGGTAGTCAGTTCTCAAAAGAAGAAAACCAGGTTACCTATAGCCAAATGATAATATTAATCTACAAGTGTTCATTAAAATCAAAAATCTCAGAGTTGGAGTGGACCTGAGAGGTCATCTAGACCAGAAATGTCAAATACATCACCCACAACATTCCCGAGTGCAGCCTGTATCAGATTAAAATGTAGTTCCTATCTGATATTAATGTGTTGATGTATTAATGAAAAAAGAAAGATATATGTAATTCTTTAAATCAATACATGAACCACAGGGATCCTTTATGTATAACTTAGAAGCCTCCATTTCTATTCGAATTTGACACCACTGATCTAGTCCAACCACCTGCCTGAAACAGGAATCTTTTCATTTATAGTATCTCTACAAGTGGCCAGTTATTCTGTTTGAACGCTTCTAGGTGGCTCAATGGATAGAGTACCAGGCCTGGAATCAGGAACACTTGTTTTCCTGAGTTCAAATCTGGCCTCAGACACCCACTACCTGTGTGACCCTGGTCAAGTCACTCATCTCTGTTTGCTTCAGTTTCCTCATCTGTAAAATCAACTGGAGAAGGAAATGGTAAACCACTCAAGTATCTTTGCCAAGAAAACTCCAAACAGGTCCACAAAGAGTTGGAAATGCAAATGCAAAGACTTTTAAGTAATGAGGAACTCATTCAGCAAGTTTTTTTAATTATCATATAGTGAATCCTTATCCTAGCAACTAAGGTTAGAAAGTGAGAAAGTTCTTGCTTTTGTGGAATAGAAATATCCATCTACTAGAAACTCTCTTTAATGGCCTGGTATCACATAGTAATTCACT